>NW_027495375.1:0-262724 GCF_021521415.1 Bidens hawaiensis | reverse complement strand
CCCGAACTGCCTAACGTTAATATAACCTCACTGCAGATAATTATAAAAGCTACTTACTAGTTAACAAACATGTCTAGTTATAAAAAAAAAATAATGAAGGGATGGAAAGAATACTTATGATGAATATGCTCGACAGCCTGCTCAGCTATCAGTTCATGACAGGTGGCAATATCTTGAATAAGCTCGTTGACAGCCTCAATCACATTATGCTTTAGCTTTCGACTCCTTGAGTTTTTATCAGTAGCTGCATGCAGAGTGTATTAGAAATTACAATAAGTCATAAGATTTAAGTTTGTAGAAATAGTGGAGAGGTAATTAACTAAGCTAACATTTAGTCTTGTCTTCCGAATCACCAGCAGAAGACGAAGAGTGGTGAAGAGCTGCTGCTGCAGAGTGGGGTGGAACGTCTTCTAGAAGAGTCTGCAAGGAAGGAGGCCTGAGGGTGGTTCTAGCAGCGGCTGACACAAGTGGATTGTCTTCTTCTTCTTCTTCATCATCACTCAAGCCTTGCAAGTTCAAGCCGCCAATTGAAGCGGTTGTTAGTGAAACATGTTCCTCTCTAATGACATGTAGCACGCGCCTCACAATATTTCCAACAGCAACCTCTGCAGTTACACAAGTGAAGTGACTAAAGAGCACTTGATTCTCCTAACTTAAATATATATCCCCTCCAGGCCAATCAAAGTTAAAAGTATTAAAGCATACCCAAGTATAATTATAATAAGATGATCATTATTATTATGATTAATTAAGAAGCTGTACCTAACCGAGGGGATTCGCTTTGGTGAGTTGTTCTCCGATGGCCTTAATGGCATGAATAAGAGCCCCGGCTTGATTAAGATTGGGAAGCCTCTGCTGGGAAATGACGGAGCGGGCGGTGAGTTAGCAGCGGTCTTTGAGCCCTCAATCTTACGTTTTCGAAGGTTGTTTAAGAAATCAGTAACTAGGGCATGAGTGTCCGGCATGACTCCTTTACTGCACTTGGGATAATAAAACGGATATCCGAATATGTAAGTATAATTTCAATCAACAATTTGTAGCATTGACCACCACCGTCAGGAGGCTGGAGGTCTTGTGAAACAACGGCATCAATCAATTTTGTCAAGGGTTTCGATAGTTATATGCAGACACAATTTCAAAGTTATAACAAAGTAATAAGACAGAATTACAAATTTTGTCCTTTAAAAAAAGCCAAAAACCGGTTCGTGTCCTTTTCTAAGTTTCCTTGCAGGCGGTGTACTTTAAACTTTTTTTTCCTACAAGTTATGTCCTTTACGCTAACTGGGTTAGAAAAACTCTGTTAAATCCCATCACGTGAGAAGCATGTGAGGGCATTTTTGTCTTTTCACCTGTACCTGCAACTTCTTCTTCTTCTTCAAAATTGAAAAATACCAAAAAAACTCGCTGGCCGGACTCGAACCCGCGACCTCAGGCCAGACCAGAGTGTAACACACACACACCAGCCAACTAGAGGTGTTCAAAAAAACCGGTTACGGAACCGGTTTGGCCGGTTCAACCGGAAACCGGTTTTTTAAAAACCGGTTTTTTTAAAAACCGGTTTGACCGGTTTACGTAACCGGTTTACGTATCGGTTATACGTTTTGGAGCCAAAACCGGTTTTATAACCGGTTTTTTTTATAACCGGTTTTTTTTAATAACCGGTTATTAAAAAACCGGTTAACCGGTTTTTAAAATAACCGGTTTATTACCGTTATAAAAAAAAACCGGTTAAACCGGTTTTTTAATAACCGGTTAACCGGTTAAACCGGTTTTCGAACGTTACCAAACGGCTTTATAGCCGTTTTTTTTTTTTTTGACCGTTTTTTAGCCGTTTTTTTTTTTTGTTTTTTTACCATTTTACCCCCACAAACATCTATATATAGTTTAGGTTGGGTATTGGTTAGATCACACTTGATTATACAACTCCAAACGCTCTAAACGTTTATTTCATACGCGATTATACAACTCCAAACGCTCTTCTTTCGTAGTCGTTTATTTCATACTCGAGTATACCACTCTTAATTCGTAGTCGATTATCATGGCCTCCCAAAGTGCTGCTTCATCGGTCAACATGGGTGCCTCGAACACGGGAGAAACCGTCGTTCGGGTCATCCCCACGAAACGAAACCAAGATATTTGGCAACATTTCGACCTATGCGAAATGTCTAACGGAACCCAAAAAGCTAGATGCAAACATTGTTTGAAGTTTTATAACAAAGAAGCAAACTCCAGTTTAAGAGCTCATGTAGAAAAGCCCTCTTGCAAGGTCTTGAAGGACGAATCCGGAAGTAGTTCGCAGCCGGAGATGACGAATCAAGGAACGGTGTTTACGTACGACCTTGAAGCGGTACGTCAACAGTTTGGCAACTTTGTGATTCAACAATCACTTCCTTTCAACCACTTCGACAACCCTCAATTCACGGAGATGATGCAAAAGTATGTTCAACCACGCTACCAACACGTAAGTCGTTCGACCCTTAGAAGAGATTGTCTTAAAGCATGGAAAAACGCTAAATCCGAACTAATTTCATACTTTTCAAACTTACAAACTGGTGTGAACTTAACAACGGATGTGTGGTCGGTACCTAATGGTTCGCCCGACTCATACATTTGTGTGACGGCTCATTGGGTTGACCCCCGGTCGTGGCAAATGATGAAACGAACCGTTGCGTTTCAATTGTTTGATTACCCGCACACGGGTAGAAATATTTTTAAACTCTTGGATAAAGTCATTCGACAATACAAGATTGAAGATAAAATCTTTTCAATATCGTTTGATAACGCGTCCAACAATACGGCCGCGGTTGGCCATTTAAAATTAAAGTATAAACCTATCTGTGATGGAGCGTTTTTTCATAGCCGATGCATTGCACATATTATCAACTTGGCCGTGCAAGATGGGTTAAACGTGATCGAAACGCAAAGAAACAATTTTAAAAGAATGTTACGAGATGTTTTTAGCAACAATTCAACATTTTCAAGATACAAAAAATTTTGTGAAGAAGCTAACTGTCAATGGTTGGGGCCTAATTGGGATTGTCCAACAAGATGGAACTCGACTTGTGAAATGTTTGAGAAAGCCATCCAACAAAAACAATCGTTAATTGCGTTTCATCAAATTTTGTCAAATAGGGGTAAATGTGCACCGTACGATCCTAGAAACTGGTTATTGATTGAGATCGTTACGGAGGTTCTTCAAATTTTTAAATCTTGCACAACTAGTTTATCCGGGGTTTACTATCCAACAAGCCCCATTGCTTTACCAAAAATTGCTGTCATGTGCACAAAGTTGACTGAAATTCATTGTAGGGGTGCACCTTATTTTGATATGGGTGCAAAAATGAAAGAAAAATTTAGAAAATATTTTCAACAACTACCCGCTGTTTTGACCTGTGCGGCTTGCGTTAAACCCTTGCATCAATGTTGGTGGTGTTGAAGCTTTAATAGAAAAAATTTGTGATGAGCTAGAGTTAAACGACGATCAAAACCCCCATTATAACCAAACTTTAAAGAATGCTTTCAACACCACCTTGGCAAACATGTATGATGTTTACCTTACAAAACACGGGTCGTCTTCCCAAATTCATGACTCGTTAAGAGCTGTTGCCCAATCCCAATCCCAAACCGACCTTGAAATGGGGATGTACTACATGATTTGGGAAGACGCCGGTAAACGTCAAAGGGTAAACTCCCCAAGCAGTGAACTTGGAAGGTATGGTGGTACCAACTTTGTGAAACACATGACTCCGGATGAATTTAGAAGTCTTGATATGCTGGCTTGGTGGAGAGGTAAGGAGGATGAGTTTCCGATCCTCGCCGCCATGGCCAAAGATTTACTAACGGTCCAAGCTTCCACGGTAGCTTCGGAGTCTGCTTTTTCTGTTTCTGGCAGGGTTATATCGATTAGGAGGACTCGACTCACTCCACCAGCTGTAGAGATGTCGATTTGCTACAAGGATTACTTGGACTCTTTAGATAGGGCACAACATCAACGCTCACTCGAGGGGGAAATGGAGTATGAGGCGGCCTTGTATGAAGACGAGGTCAATCAAGGACACACTCAACCAATGACCGATGAAGAAGCCGCGTACGACGATTACCTAAGGAATAGCTCGGGATCGGGTAGCGAAGAAAATGAGTAACAAACATCAACTTGTTAATGTAATCGTGTCTAAGCATTCTTTAATGTTTGTATTTTTGAGTTACGAATATGCGATAAACGATTTAATGTTTGTATTTTTAATGTAAAAGCTATAAATGAAAGTTATGTGTTTTTAATCTTCCAAGCAAAGAATGCTAACAACGAAACCCTAAACCCTAAACCCTAAAGCAAAAAAAAAAAAAAAAAAAAAAAAAAAAAAAAAAAAAAAAACCGGTTAACCCGGTTAGACCGGTTATTAAAAACCGGTTGTAAAAAAAACCGGTTTAATAACCGGTTCTAACCGGTTTCTAAACCGGTCCAAACCGGTTTGGCCGGTTTGAGTTTTCATTGACAAAAACCGGTTAATAACCGGTCCGGTTATTAACCGAACCGGTTTTTTTCTGGATAAAAAAAACCGGTCCGGTTAATAACCGAACCGGTTTTTTCAAAAAAACCGATTTGTGCACCTCTACAGCCAACTGCGCTGGTGTGTCAGTTGCTATAAGATCGTAAACGTTTTAATATATACATAAACATATCTAAACTCTGTTAAATCCCATCACGTTTACCTTCACCGTCTCCAGCCACTGTTACCTTCACCATATCCAGCCACCTTCGACAACCATCTCCATCATCATCACCCCCTCCTATCCACATTATTTGTTATTGAGATTGAAATCCTAACCTTCTCGGGTCTCATGAAAGGTTGCAGAGACAATGGCGCTGGTGCGGCGATTTTGGTGGATCGCCGAAGTGCAGAGCTACAATGCTTCTTTCTCGCATCGTGGACTACATTGGGATTCCCAAGGGTTTCACGCTTCCCGAGGCATGTCAATTCCGATTCTAGATCTCCGGCTACTGGCGGGAAACTCCGACGATATTTGGTTTAATGGTCTAAGGTTTTTGGAGGCTTTAATGGCCTGGAATTTTCATATTCGTATGAGGAATTGCTTGAAATCGCGAATGTTGTGGAGTATGATTTGTCGGATGACGTTTGGTACATAAAGAAACAACTTGTAATCGATACCTTTAGGGTTTTATAGTTTCTTTGATTTGGCAGGTTGACGGAGATGATGGATCATGGTGCGGTGGCCGGAGATGGTGTGACGGCGGCCAGAGATGATGACGGGAAGAGTGTGTCTTGCTAAAAATTGGGTTTAGATATGTTTATGTATATATTAAAACGTTTACGATCTTATAGCAACTGACACACCAGCGCAAGTTGGCTGGTGTGTGTGTGTTACACTTTGGTCCGGCCTGAGGTCGCGGGTTCGAGTCCGGCCAGCGAGTTTTTTTTGGTATTTTTCAATTTTGAAGAAGAAGAAGAAATTGCATGTACAGGTGAAAAGACAAAAATGCCCTCACATGCTTCTCACGTGATGGGATTTAACAGAGTTTTTCTAACCCAGTTAGCGTAAAGGACATAACTTGTAGGAAAAAAAAGTTTAAAGTACACCGCCTGCAAGGAAACTTAGAAAAGGACACGAACCGGTTTTTGGCTTTTTTTTAAAGGACAAAATTTGTAATTCTGTCAGGTAATAAGGGTTAAAATTTGTAAGTTTGGGTACAAAGGTTGTAATTTTGTAACAATGAATTTTAAGTATTAAGTTTAACTTTTGCTAAAAGTTAATGGAATTTGTGTTAACTCGTTGTCGTAAAGTTCGGGTTTAGCAATGTCCAGCCTTCCATGCTGGGATTTTAACAAAGCCTGATTTTTCTCCGACTGAACATCATTTTAAATATTTTCTTTTTATGTTATCTTTTTATATGTTAATTCAACAAATTTATATTTTAGGTTTATTAAGGTACTTTTACTAATGTAGCCAATACGCGTCGAATATGCGTCAACTCGTTACTGTAACATAATGCCCGGTTTTATCGGTCGAATAAATATTGTTTTAAATATGGTAATTTTAAAAATAAAACGATATGTGAGCGCCGCTATTTTTTAAAGTGTTTTAACATGATGAACTTATTTTTTAGGTTTAGTTCCGGTACCGTAACGAACATAGTCAATACAAACAGAAGTCATGTTGACTCACAACTACAACGCTTGAGTGTTACATATTGAATTCGTCGCGTAATGCACGGGTAAATCACTCGCTGCCATACTAATTAGAATGTGAAATTGTACTATATTCCTATTCCTAAACACAAATATGCCAAATAATTTAGTGAGAATGTGTAATGACAAAAATGCCATATTCAAAACCATATTTACTTGGCCGGTAAAACCAGGCATTATATTACAACAGCGAGTTGACCCGTATTAGGTGGGTGTTGATTACGTTAGTAAATGTACCTTAATAAAATCTAAAATATAAATTTAACATATAAAAAGATTAACATACAAAAAAATAAAATATTTATAATGGTGTTCGCCTTGCATTGGTAAACCCGAGCGTCACGGCGGCGAGTTGACACAAAATTCGTTTAACTTTTAACGGAAGTTAAAGTTAGTACCTAACATTGTTACAAAATTAAAACCTTAATACTCAATCTTGTTACTTTAGGGAAACATCAAGGATTAAGCTTGTAATTTAGTAATTATGTCTTATATATATTTGAATATAGAAATTATTAAAATATATTAAATTTCAAATAGTTCGTATTCGGATATTCGGATGCGAATTTGTCAACACTGACCATGCTGATATGATAATTGCTGGAAGTGTTTTTGTTCTTGTGGTTTGGTTTGAGGGTAAAGTTAAAATGCAAAGGGCGAGAAAAATGAGAAGTATGAAAAGAATTTATGGTCACACGAAAAACCCTTAAAAAAACATAACTCAATATATAAATAAAAAACAAAAAAATTAAAAAACCAAAATGTTTCACCCGTCATTTCCATTCCAAAAAAAGGACGAAAAGACACAATGCCGAAAGTGAATAAACAACACAATGATAAACCAAAAAAGACAAAATAGATTGCAAAATATAACACAATAACGAACAAAATATGACACAATGTTGAGTAATATAACACAATATCAAGAAAAAATGACACAATGCAAAGAAAAAAAAACGCAATCAATGATGAAAATAAACACAAAACACAATGATAACAAAAAGACACAATTATCTTTTTCACTCAACATTATGTCTTTTTCGAGTTTTTTTTTTGTGAGAACATGAAAGACGGTGGAAACATTTTTGTGTTTTAACATTTTCCGTTTTGTATTAAAATTTGAGTTATGATTATTTTTATTAATTTTTCATTATTTTTTAAGGGTTTTTTTTTTTGGCTACAAGTCCTTCTCATTCTTTTTATTTGTCTCCCTTTGTAAAATAATTTGACCCTTGGTTTAAACTTTGATGTTTTTAGCTAGGCCGAGTTAGTAGACTAATAATGGTAAAAGCTGTATCCGGAATTGGATCATTTATGATATGGATCGGAGAGATATTGGGCTAAATGCTAAATAATACAATATGGAATGGGCTGTATGACATTGACAACAATATACGACACTCCTTACATCCCGTTAATAGTTGTGCTATTGGTGGAATTTTATATAGTATGATTGATTGAAAAAAAGAAAGAAAGAAAATAAATGCTGGTTCATCAAATTTAGCCATTCCATGTTACCCGAATTCATGTCAGTGGTTCTATATCGATGTTGGTGAATTGTTCATATTGTATTTCTATATTATTTGTTCTTTTAGAGAATGCCATTTTTAGAGAATGTCCTTTTTGTATCTTAGTTTTAGCGTATTGACTTAGACTCTTCTACATTTTAGGCAGATTTTGCTTGTATTTGTTCTTTTGTTGGTATGTCTATTTGGATTCTATGATTTTATATGTGCTGGTATTTGATTGTGCCACTTTATCAGTATAAGTTTTGTTATTGGTACATGTGTGTTTATATGTTGCATGCTTCGGAGCCGAGGGTCTCTTTGGAAGCAGCCTCTCTATCCTCATCGATAGAGGTAAGACCTGCCTACATCACACCCTCCCCAGACCCTACCACTAGCTTTGCTATTTGTGGGATTTATTGGGTACGTTTGTTGTTGTTGTATTTCTATATTATTTGATAGTTATTCTTTATCAACAACAGTTACATATATGATTTTCAAGAGATTACAGCAGACGATGATAACCAGATAACGAGACGGGGTTTAATGGTTTTAGACGCTTATCATAGTTTTGTTGTTGGTCCAGATTTTCTTGTTTACTAGAGTTTACCAGTTTGTTCATTATCTTGACTATTTATATTCTTGCTCTAAAGGGTAGCATTAGTGGTTTACATGTAAAAAGTTTCTTAAATAAACAGTTTTGTTCATGTTGTAATAATGACGATTCATGGAATACAAATACGCTTGAGCACAATTTAAAGTACGAGGAACTATGTTATATATTCAGTCGGTAAGTTTATGATTCCAAAATTTTGTTATAATTCTAAGATCTTGAATTAAAGAAACGCATTTTTAAGAAGAGCCTTTCTTGAATAGGTTGTAAACAAACTAATTTCTAATAGAAACTCGCTCTATTGTAGGAAATTCGTATGCACAATCACTATCATAATATCCAAGAAATGAAGTTATAAGCTATAATAGTTATAGCATAAGTGCTCTGATATTGTTCATATCATATGAAGCAGAAAATCTTAAGCTTGTAGGACTCATGCTTTCGAGTCTTCGACTCGCTAGCTCATGTCTTCACGTTGATCATAATATGGTTTGTGTGTCTAGCTTTTGAAGGTTCAATGAGATAAAAGTATCTAGCTTTTGCATCTATATGCTAATACTGAACAATTATTATTATCTTCGATTAACTTGAAATCTCGCTTTCTTTCTCTCAACACCGAATCTCAAGGCCATATTATATGATATAAAGTTACATGCCCGACAACTCATATTCAGAGTGTCTAGGTGAGTGGGTCCGATAATTACTTTTCAGTTAGATATGAAGTTTGGTAACTAGGATCGAAAACACAAACAACATTTTAGATCATAAGCTCGATCTTTTTAATTTTCATTAGCTCAAAAATTACAATACTTAAACTCTCTTATTCTTCATGATATAACCCATATGCTCGGGTATATATACTAGTTTAGATTAAAAAACCCAACTAGACTAGAATACAAATACCATAATCATATTCAAATACTAATTGGTAAAACACAAACCTAAATAATAATTAATAAATAAATTCCTTGTTGTCCAAGTCATTGGCTCGACTTGTTCACCAAGTAATTTATTCTATGTAAACCAAGTTACGTGCTCAACTTGATAAATAAGACACCAACCCATCATAGGTTCGATGAGTCAGCCCAACCCGCCTCATTGACTCGAGGACGGGAATTAAGTCCAACAAGATAACCCTGATGCCAGATAAACATATTATCAACTTTTACCATATCAATATTTACATCTAAAGACTTTCCATTTATTGTTTCTACATTTTTAAGTTTTAAATGATCATCAAATCTACATTTACTAAAACTAAGACATACTAGTCTCGGACTCTCGGTTTCACTTCAACACACCTACAATGCTGTCAAGGCATAGCATACACAAATTTTTAAAGATTTATTGAAAAGTTGAGTTTATAAAAAAAATAGTATAACCTTTATATGCTGTATATGATTATATAAATCACAAACATTTTTTTTCCAGATGTGATATATACCTTTATAGTCATTTCAGAGCAGCTTCACTCATAGAACTTTTATTCTACTCCACTTTGAGCTGCACATGAAGCTCAACACAGAAATAGTCAATCATTTGACGCGTAAGGCAATCAATGGTCTAAATTATAAACTTGGATTAAACAAACTTTTACACATGCGATTGACTATGGTTTTGTTTTTTAAAAAAGCGAAACGGATCAGCGTGACCAAGTCAATCAACTTAGTGACCAGCTTTATAAGTTAATGGCCTTAAAACTTAGGTAAGTAGGTAGTCCACCATACACCATTACAACCTGAACAAATTGGAGTGAACCACAGACCAGCTTTAGTTACAAGATTGGGTATTTGGGTGGTCCTCTCCTGCTAACCTTTTAATTTAAGATAGAACTAAATGACAGAAACATTAATTTATTTGATGGAATCATGAATTTTGGTTTGATAGAATATCATGTGATGTGATATTCTACCCTAATATAATGTCCATTTCTTGTAACATGGTATGGGGTACTATGTCTACACAGGTTATGTGCATGTCACTGGTTTAAATTCAAACAGGCATGATATGTCGTCGTCATCATCATCATCGTACTCAGTATATCCCACCAATAGCAATGCTATGGTAGGGTCTGAGGAGGGTAAGATGTAGACAGCCTTACCTCTATCACATAGGGATAGAGAGGCTGCTTCCGGTGAGACCCCCGGCTCGATAGTAGTTTTGAATCAAGCCTTGGACATAAGACACATAACACTCAATCATTGGGACACCGGCTGATTGGTGCATGTGCCCTTGTCTTTCGGCTATCAACGCCACCACATGATGCCTGATTAACCTTCCGCCACTTTTAACGTTATTTTCACGTGATTAGTAAAATAACGTCAAAATTAGTGCAATTTTACTTTTGCCCACCCAAGGGTTCACACATATATACATTATACGTGCGCACCGCAAGCAGGGCGTAGGCATGATATGTCGTGTCGACCTCAAAACACGTAACATTCGCCTTTGGTTTGATAAAATAAAAACAGATAGATTTTTGAATTCTTAGGGCCTAAACTTGTGTGCTTTCTTTCTTAACTTGACAAGAAAGGTACAAGGTACAAATATATTAAGGCAAATGGTACAACCAATTACAACATAAAGAACTAAAAACCTTAAAAAGGGTTCCTGTTTCAATCACAACAAAACTTAAATGTAACCAATAACACAAAAGAAACGACAAAGATAAACCGAAACACACCCCAAAAACGTTGATACTGCTACCAAACAAACAGCTAAACACATCAATTATTCTTGGCTGCAGCAATCTGCTTTGCACCAACAGCAAAGAACTCTGTAATAACTTCGAGCGGCATTCCTTTAGTTTCAGGCACCTTCAAGAACACAAACACCCACGATATGATGCACACGACCGCATACAATCCAAACACTCCCGATAGACCAATGGAAGTAAGCAATACTGGTAATGAGTAGGTCACGATGATGTCACAAATCCAGAATGTGAGCGCGCAGATGGCTATGCACAGTCCACGCACCCTGGTCGGGAAAATCTCTGCACACAGGATGTTCGGGATCGGACCGAATCCCATCACGAAAGTACAAAAGTAGAACACCACACTAGCTGTTGAGATGGCGGCATTTACTACACTCCCAAAGTTTATTACACTTCCAATCACCAAGACTACTAGAGTCAAAATCAAGACTGGAATTGTAGTCAGCAGCAGAGTCCTGCAAAGACATCAAAATCGGTTAACAAATTGACATTTTGCACATGAAACGATAAAGGATAAAAGTGGGTTGACTTTTATGGGTCAAATAAACTTGTAAACAACCTTCTTCCAGAGATGTCCATGAGCCTCATAGCTACAGCAATGCACGGAAGCATCAATAAAGTTGTGATGCAACTAATAAGAAGTGATGATGATGTTGAACTAATTCCCAAATTTGATAAAAGAACACTGACACCCGCTTCTTCAAGAATTTGAGGCGTGTAGTAAAGAACTCCATTAATGCCAGAAAACTACAAGCGACTCAAGATTTAGACTTTAAAGCAAGAATCTTGCTACAAGAACTATAAAATATGTTTCATTTATGATACCTGTTGAAGTATCTGAAGACCAACACCGACAAACAGCGCGTGTTTAACTCCCGGTTCAAAAAGATCCCTCCAGCTCGGGCCTTTCATTGCAGCTTCAGACGGGTGAACCATAGCCGGTCCAACCGGGTGCTGATCCACAAGATCTTTAGAGTAAAGTGTAGGTTGACTAACCAGAGCTGCAGCCTGGAACACATCACCATCTGCCACCATATCACCGCCAGCGATTGAAATTAACGACCCACGTTGAGATCCGGTTCCAGCTTCTTGGTGCAAATAGATTCTTTTAAACCCTCCTTCCTTTTGACCATCTTGCCCTTCTCTCTCGGTCCATTGCCATGCCAACTGCCACCCGCCGCCAATTCCCGTGCTACTTAACTGTTCTCCACCTGCAGTTTGAACAGCGCTACCGTTTCTAACACCTAGAATACTGCCATGTGAAGCAGGCTGAATCATGTCTTTCTCAATACTTGTCGTCTGTCGGGAAATCAATGGAGAATGCAAGTTATCGTCAGAATCATTCCCAGCACCATCAGATTGATAATCATCACCTTCTCTACCGACACTCTCTTCATCCCAATCTTCATGTTTAGCTTGATTTCCAGTAACACTAAACATGCTTCCAAAGTGTGGGAATAGCATGCTTCCTTTGCTACCAGCAGCATCCGGAAGCTTCTCGTGGACACTACCGAAGAGGGTGACAAGTGGGTCCATAAGTGGAACACTCGGGTTTATAGTACTTCCTTGACGAGATGCAATACTGAGCATGCTCTGTCCAGTCACAGGTCGAGCAATCCACGAAACCCCTGCTTCAGTACCGTACAGTTTAATCTTAGCAGCTTCATCTTGTTCCTGTTCAAGATCATTTGCAGGCCCGATTATGTATTCTTCTATCGATGTTTCTCCCCCAACTCCTAGCCCTTCAACTAGTAAGGCCATCTCACCTGTTAAATTAAACAAAATCAGAAACCATATGACACAATTTGGTTACTTATATATATATAAAAGAAACTGTTAACAACTTGCCTGCCACGTCTTCTTTGCCACGCAGCCTCTGCAAAACCTGTTTAGCTTCTTGCATTCTTCCTTTGCTAACAAGCCATCGTGGAGACTCGGGCAAAAAGAATATAGTAAGAAAGAAATAAACGATTGAAGGAATAGAAAGCACCCCGAGCATCAACCGCCAGTCAGGTGACTCCATCAATGACATCCCAAACACCATACAGTATGAAAGAAACATCCCACCAGAACCCATGAACTGAGGCAAAGTATTGAGTGAACCTCTTATTTCAGGAGGCGCGGTTTCAGATATATAGACAGGAACAAGTGTCACTGCTAAACCAATCCCAAGCCCGTCTAGTAATCTACCCAAAAGAAGGAGGTAAACATTGGGTGCCCAATACATAACTAGACCACTAACAACATACAGAACCGAAGAAATAATAAGCATGGGCCTTCGGCCAAGCCAATCCGCTATTGCACCAGAGCAAGTTGTAACCAAGGTTGCACCAATCAATGATGCAGCCACAATCAAACCTTCAATAGTTGGTTCACTCTCCAATTTAAACTCTTTCTTTATGTATAACACAGCTCCTACATAACAAATCAACAACAATTATGTTCTAGAAACACAGTTTACATACAACTAGGTCTGTAAACAAACCGAACGTTCGGCGGGAAATTCGTTTGCGTTCGCTCATTTAATAAATGGACAAACATAAAAAAAATTCCTGTTTGGTCAACTAAATGAATGTACACGAACAGAGGCCATGTTTGTTCAGTTCACGCCTGATAATGCGTTCGGTTACATCACGTTTATCTTCATTAATGCTCGTTTATTAAAGATTTTTATTACTTTGAATGATTTTTCCAATCTTATCATATAGATTAAGGAAATCTATTAACTACAAAACAAATAATGAAAAACGAATTCCATTCGGTCAACTAAATGAACTAACGCGAACAGAGGCCAAGCTCGTTTAATTCACGCGCGATAATGTGTTCGATTACATCACGTTTATCTTCGTTAATATGCGTTCATTAAAGATTTTTATAACTTTTAATGAGTTTTCCAATCTTATCACATAGATTTAAGGACATCTATTAACTACAAAACAAAACATGAAAAACGAATTCCAATCGGTCAACTACATGAACGAACACAAACAGAGGCCATGTTTGTTCAATTCACGTCCAATAATGAGTTCGTTTTCATCACGTTTATCTTTGTTATTGTATGTTCATTAAATATTTTATTACTTGATAATGTTTTTTTTCCAATTTTATCATATAGATTTAAGCAAAACTACTAACTACAAAACAAAACATGAAAAAGGAATTCCATTTGGTTAACTAAATGAATGAACACGAACAGAGGCCATGCTCGCTCAATTCACGCCAGATAATGCGTTCGATCACATCCCGTTTATCTTCGTTAATGCTCACTTATTAAAGATTTTTATTACTTTTAATGGTTTTTCCAATCTTATCATATAAGATTTAAGGAAATCTATCAACTACAAAACAAAACATGAAAAATGAATTCCCTTCGGTCAACTAAATCAACGAACACGAACAGAGGCCATGTTCATTCAATTCATGCCCGATAATGTGTTTGTTAATTCGTGTACATCCGTTTATCTTCATTAATGTTCGTTCATTAAAGCTTTTTATTACTTGTAATAAATTTTCCAAATTTATCATAAAGATTTAAGGGAAACTTTTAACTACAAAACAAAACATGAAAAAAGAATTCCATTTGGTCACCTAAATGAACGAACACGATGTTAGGATTAAACGCACATACGAAACTGAACACACACGCGAAAGCAATAACGAACACGAGGATTTAACGTGGTTCGGTCTAAACTGACCTACGCCCACGGGTGGCAACTAGGTATTCTTTATTGAGTGACAAGGGATTACAAGTACATAACGTCATATATATAGAGACAAGTCTAGGGTTTGCATCTTATTAAACAAGAAATCTAAAACGGGCCGGGCTTCGGTCTGGCCACCCTACACCCGTCTGCCCTTTGGACTTCAAATAATAAACCAGGCCTAAACAAAAAAGGCCTACGAACCCTACACTCTCCCACTCGGAGGCCTTGAATACTCTCGTCTGCACTCCTGATTGTACTTCTGTAATCTGAACATTAAACTTCTAGTTGCCACCGCCTTCTCATCAATTAACGTGAAGGCTCGTTGAAGCTCCCCGGAGCTCCAACACGTCAGTCACGGCTAAAACTGCCCCTGACCCGTTCTCTGTCCCTACCGGCTCCCATTGTAATGAACTACTGGATCCTGAGATAACCTGAGAACAAACACTCTCCATATTCAGCAAGTAATTCACTGGAGAGACTTTTATAGCTGGAATACTGGTTTTCTTAATCCACTGTCGACCTGGAACAGTAACTGAAACACGACATGTGCTCCCACTGTCACGATGTCCCCCAACTGATTTAACCTTCCTAGCTCGTTCATCCTGAATCTTCACTTTGGCTCTGGGTTTGTTACTTGCAAAACAAACCTTCTTCTGCCCACGAGATTCTGCGAACCGGATTTTATCTTTCACCAAAACTGAATCCACTCCTTTCGGTGACATATCGACCATATACAACGAACCCATTTTCTTGCCACGAGCAACCACGAGATTCCCTTTGACTACTTTCCACTGCTCATTCCCGAACTTAACATCGTGCCCCTGGTCATCCAACTACCCAACTGAAATCAAACGTTTCTTTAAACCTGGAATAACCCTCACGTCTTCCAAAGTCCAAGAAGTACCCGCTGAAGTTATCAAATCAACATCTCCCATACTCGTAACCTCTAGAATATCATCGTTAGCTAGTCGAACCTTTCCAAAATCCCCAAACTTAAGATTCTTCATCGTTTCACTACAGTGAGTGGCATGAAACGATGCACCAGAATCAATCACCCAAGCATCAACGTTACTCTCAACACTGCAAACCAAAGCCTCATCACTACTGACTCCGTCATCTATGTCGTCTTCTGTAACGTTCCCCTCTTTCTTACCATTCGGACATTGATTCCTGAAGTGCCCTTTCTCTTTACAAACCCAACATTCAATATCTTTACGAGTCTTAGACTGACTCCTCTTCCTGCTCCCACTGCCTCTCTGTTTTCCCCTACCTCTACCTTCTGTGACTAACATATTGCCTGATGATTCACCTGAACTTCTGCATCTTGAATCTTCTCCCAGAATCAGATCCCGAATCCCATCAAAGGTAATTTTTGCAGACGAACTACAAACCGCAGTCACTGTTTGCGACCAATTGTCGGGCAAAGAGGATAATCACAACAGACCTTGAACTTCATCATCAAACTTAATGTCGACTGACACTAAGCGGGACAGGATCAAATTAAAATTATTGATATGCGTTGTAACTGATCCACCCTCTTTCATTTTAGTTGTCACTAGCTCTCGGATAAGATAGACTTTATTCGCTGCCGAAGGCTTCTCTTACATGTTGGATAGTGCCTCCATCATACCACGTGCTGTGGTTTCTTTCATGATGTTAAACGCCACATCTTCCGACAACGACAAAGTAATACAAGCCCTGGCCTTCTTGTCTAACTTCTTCCGATCTGCTTCTGACATCTTTTCTGGTTTTTCATCCTCAAGCACTACACCCAAGTCTTTCTAACAAAGTAGCGCCTCAATCTGCATCTTCCACTAACCAAATTTTTGTCCATCAAACTTCTGTATCGAAACCTTTCCGTCTTCTGCCATGACAATGACTAAAACGAAAAACTGGATAAAAACAGAGACAGAAACAGCAATGGCACAGGCCTGAACTTAACGACTGCTCTACTGAACTCTATTAAACAATCAACCTATTCAACACAGCGGAATAACAAACTGAAAATCATAAACTGAAATGATAAAACCTGACAAACGCGATTGGCACTGGCTTTACGTTTCTTTAACCCTTCTTTTGATTAACAACGGCTCTTCAACATAAAATAGGATCTTGATTCACTTTTCTTGGTTCACGCTTTGCAAAATAGGATCTCAACCCTTGTTCACTGCCCAACAAAAAAAGTGTATTATCCTTTTCTTTTCTGCATGAATACTACCAGCGAAGTGGCGGCACACGATGGTGGTTATCTAGGTATTTTCTTTCACACAGAACCAAATTCAAACCTCAATCGGTGACGGATCCCGGCTTAGACGAAATCAGGGTGTCGGTGGCGGCGGTTTTCTGCCGGTAGCACACCAAGAACGAACGGTCTGCTGCCCAAAACCCTTCTGATATATTTCTGATCAATTGACGTGACGGAAAGCGGAACTGGTGTATAGTGGTTGACTGAACCCTAGTCGCGATCGTCGGGCTGGGTTTAGCGGCGGCAAAACAACCGCGGCGTATACCCTAATGACAATCGGAAAACCGTAGGCGGCTGCGGAACCCTAGCGCAGTAGGGTGGCAGCAGCGGAAGGTTTGGCGGCGACTTGCTGGTTCCCGTGTGTTCTTCGTGTGTAACGGACCTAAGCTCTAGATACCACTTGTTAGGATTAAACGCACATACGAAACTGAACACACACGCGAAAGCAATAACGAACACGAGGATTTAACGTGGTTCGGTCTAAACTGACCTACGTCCACGGGTGGCAACTAGGTATTCTTTATTGAGTGATAAGGGATTACAAGTACATAACGTCATATATATAGAGACAAGTCTAGGGTTGGCATCTTATTAAACAAGAAATCTAAAACGGGCCGGGCTTCGGTCAGGCCACCCTACACCCGTCTGCCCTTTGGACTTCAAATAATAAACCAGGCCTAAACAAAAAAGGCCTACGAACCCAACACACGAACATAGGCCATGTTCGTTCAATTCCCGCCTGATAGCGTGTTCGTTAACGTCCTTTTATCTTCGTTAACATTCGGTCATTAAATATTTGTATTACTTTTAATAATTTTTCCAATCTTATCAAACAGATTTAAGCACATCAAATCTGTAAAAAAACAAATCACAGTAATAAGATGGATCCAATTCCGGAGATCCGAATCGATCCCTAAAGATCTGAAATTTTAATCATTTGATTATTAACTCACCAGCAATAGTGGCGTTATCCCATCCTTGAAGCAGGTTACCAACAGCAGCAGCAACAGCCACAAGCACCGCTCCACTCATCTTCCTCACTTAATCTAAGAGCATGTTTGGGATTGAGTTTGAAAAATGCTTATTGGCTTATTGGTTTTTTCAAAAAGCCATAAGAAAGTTTGTTGTGATTGTCAAACACATTTTAATTTATTGGCCTTTTGAAAACATCAATAAGTATTTTTCAAACTCAATTCCAAACATGCTCTAATTTCAACCTGCAAATTCAAATCACAATAAAAAACAGATCAAGCTAT
Organism: Bidens hawaiensis; assembly: GCF_021521415.1. Classification (NCBI taxonomy): domain Eukaryota; kingdom Viridiplantae; phylum Streptophyta; class Magnoliopsida; order Asterales; family Asteraceae; genus Bidens; species Bidens hawaiensis. The sequence continues at coordinate 244,479 of NW_027495375.1, read as the reverse complement.
CAGCTTTATTCAATCTAATCCACAATTAACCAAAAACAAGTGATAATTCGAAAAAACAAGACAAACCCAGATTCAAATCGATCACATACGCTGATTAGATGCACACCCAGTAAGCTTTAACCCAGATATCTGCAAATCGCATTTGACCCAAATCAAGAATCAAGCAATTGGGTTGTCAATTGATTTGAATAAGCAATTGGAGTGCTGGGTTAGTGTAAAGATAGAGTGAGAGTATAAGTATGAGTATGAGATGAGAGAGAGAGAGAGAAGACTTAGACTTGGGGTTGAAAGACGTCTGCATCGCATCGGTGAAGTTGTTTGTTTATTTGTTTGTGAGGTTCAGGGGCTAAAATGTTCATGGGCTGAATGTTGAGGGGGTGTTTTGAAACTCTGTGGACCGTTCCTTTGGCCTTTTTCAAGCTTGCGACACTTTTATGTGTTGACGTCATCAATGTTGACGGTATATTCGTTTTTCAGAATGCTCTTTTATTCATTCATTAACTGCAGATTCTAATATTTATTTAATGTTTATATTTGTCTACTCACGTTTTTTAACCACTAAATTATATCGGGTTTGTTTTTCAGTATCATTTCATTAATTATTATTATTTTTTTTTTGTCTAAAATGCATACAATTAGAGCAGAAGAGATTTAGAGATCCTATGCCATGTTACGTACAATTATATAAATTAATAAATACTAGCCAGGTGCCCGCACGATGCAGCGGAAAACGAGGTCTAGTAATCACGTAAGAAGTTTTTGTGTTCATTGTCTGGTCTGAAACCGTGAAACTGTTCAAACATGTAACTGTTTTGATTTCACGGTTGATTTTTTTTCTTTAACTTTTGGTCAACCGATTTCAATTTTCAAAGGGTTGGTTTTTCTGTTTTGACGACATAAAAAACATTACTAACAGTCTCGCTCACAGTTTAAGTTAAAAACCATCAAAATGAACCTCAAACATCTCTACATAAAATGTTGTTTTTTAACTGAAAAAACTATAGCAATATGATACTCAATTTAATGATAATAAAATGTTCGTTTTTATGGTGCAATGTTTTTTAAAAAATATTGAAGTATGAAAAAGTTATGACCGTTTAAATATCATGGGGGAAGTTGGGTTAAAAGTGAAAATAAAAATAATATATAAGTAAAAGATTAGAGGTTATAGTTGTAAGTATTGTTTATATTTACAAAATATGATTAAAGTTAAGGGAGGAGAATTATAAATATTTTTAACTAACTGAAATTACACGTGATGTTTATATGCTTCAAAAGACTATATTGTCATTATGGTTTGTATGTTCTATTATGTGTTATAATGTTTGTAAATCCCTTAAAAACAAATGTCTTAATTTACCATATATAGTATAGATATAAATAATTAACATATAGTAGCTTACTTAGATAATTCAATAAATAAGAAACAAATTCGTGTATGATTATCGAATAAATAAACACACGGTGATATAATAGTTAAAGGAAGATAGTACTTGACTTAAAGTAATGTTTAATAAAAAAATAGTTAAAACTAGAGTACTTACTATTTACGAAGGATTGAGGTAGGTGTAGGGCTGTAAACGAACCGAACGAACACGAATAAGGCCTTGTTCATGTTCGTTCGTTAAGAAAATAATGTGTTCACGAACGGTTCACGAACACTTAACGAACGAGATTTTATGTTCGTGTTCGTTTATTAAGAAAATTAATGTGTTCACGAACACAAACGAACGCAAATAAAATCGGCAGAGCCTAGAGATTGAGACCAATGTATTCATCAATATGAATAATGAAAGCCTATAAACGAATCAAATGAACACGAACAAGTTCGTTCATTTAACTTTAGAAGAACACGGACACTTAATCGAACAAATATTTATGTTCATGTTCGTTTATTTAAAGATGGACACTTGTGTTCGTTTGTTTAAAATCTAAACGAACATAAATGAACGAACATAACATGTGTTAATGTTCGTTCGTTTAATTAAACGAATACAAAATTTTTGTTCATGTTCGTTCGTTTATTAAATTAACAAACATAAGCGAACTTCCCGCCGAACGGCTCACGAAAGTTCACCGAACGTTCGGTTCATTTACAGGCCTATAGGTGGTGAAGGACGTGTGCTCTCAAAGAAGAAAAGAAAATCAATATAATATTTTCAATAATGAATTGATATGACTCGTCGAAGCGTAAATGATGAATTTAGTTTGAATAACTCTTAGTTTATTATAACTAGAATATATATAACTCATAACTGATTACAAACTCATCTAATCGTAATCACAATTTTGTTTAGGTTATATATACCATGACTCGGTACAATTAGAGATGGACTCAAACTCCTAATTAAATGATAAATGTAACGGTCATAATTATTTACCAAGTTTTAATTTAAATGACATGCTAACTTTCTGTATAATTTAATAATATAAAATCAAATAAAAACAAACTCATATGATTATCAAATAACCAATATACAATAATACAAAAATAGTTAAAAGTAAGAAAATAATGGTTTTTTCTTTTAACATCGAATTTCTTTAATTATTATTGTTTTTGAATCTTGAACTGAAAAAAACAAACAAACTCATATATGATTATCAAATAATACAATAATATAAAAATAGTTGAAGAAAATAATAGTTTAAAAAAAATAAAAAAAGCTTAATCATTGTTATCCATGGGTCTTTACTAAGACTGAGGGGTGTGGGGCTTCAATGGGGGCGCTAGAGCCCCTCCGCTCGCACTCTCAGGCGCTAACACCACACCACCAGGGCGCCAGCGGGGGCGCTAACGGGGCGCTAACGCGAAAAACAATGCAGGCGTGAGCCGGTTAGCGGGAGAAGAGAGAGGGCTGCACAACTTTTGATGGTTTTTTGACCGTTGGGAGCCGAACAAATCAAAAAAAAAAAAAATATTTTTCCTATATAATTATACCCCATTTCACCCATTTTTATACCAAAACTTCAAACCTTCACCCAAAATCAATTCATCTTCTCAACTTTTTTTTTTAAAAAAAATGGCTGGAAATTGGTTCCCAAACCTTGATTCAGATTATCTTGACGATGATTTATGGTCGTCACCGCACCAACCGATGTTTTATTCGGAGCCGCAAGAATCATCCGGCTTTCAACCATCCAACACACAACCGTCTCCTAACTTTGTTGTTCCGGAGACACAAGAATCACACGGTGAAGCTACGGGACCAAAAAGACGCGTCCACCGGAAAAAACAGGTTGCAACGGACGGGTCGGGACCGGCTTCGACTCCGAGGACGAAACGGAAAGCCACTCCGTGGTCATCGGATGAGAAGGAAGCCTTGTGTCGGGCTTGGATAGTCATTTCTGAGGATCGGCGTTGCGGTAATTGTTTTAACGTTTTTAAAAATGATTTTTAATAAAAAAGTTAAATAAAAAAGTTAAATGAAAATCTAATTTATTTAGTCATTTTGCAGCCGACTACCAAAAGAGCAAGATTTTTTGGACAAAGGTTAGGGAGACGTTCTACATGCTCGTTGGGAGTACAGAGCGGAACGCCGATATGATTTCGGGTCGGTGGTCCGAAATCAGAAAATTTGTCGGCTTGTTTACTAATCTTTTCAACAGGAACAGCGGTCGTATGAGACCAAGTGGCAGTGATGATTTGGCGGTTTACAATTTCACGGTCGAAGAGTGGAAGCAGGAGTGTTTGCGGAGGTATGAGATGGTGAAGACGTGGGACGATTTAAAGTTGTGGGAGAGGTTGAAAAGGTGTCCAAGTGGGTTGAGCTGGTGGCGCCGGACTTTGATGCGGAAGTAGGGCCGAAACGGACTAAAACTAGTTCGTCTGGAGGTTATAGCACTTCAACCGGGTCGGATTGCCGCGTTGGATTCGACCTAAACATTGCGGAGGAGGAAACGTCCTCACCGCCGAGGAGGCGGCCATTGGGAAGGGACGCCAAGGGGAAAAAACCGGCTGAGGGGGAAGCCGTAAACATCGCCAATATTGTTGAATCCCTCAATAAATTCAACAAAACCATGGAGGTGGTCTCTTATGACAAAAAGGAAAAAAGTCGAATGAGAGATTTGGACTTTCTTACTAGAGACTTCAGTAACCTAAATCCGGTCGATCAAATGCTAATGGAAAAGCAAAATGAACGTATCCGAAAGAGGTTGATCGAAGAAGACCAAGCCGAAGAATAAGAAGAATGTTTTTTTTAGTACTTTAATTTTTATTTTATTTTTAGATATTAATGTGTTTTTTTATTAATGTGTGTTTTTTTTAATAATTTATGAGTTTTTTAATAAAACGTTGTTTGAATATATTTATAAAAAAATAAAAAAAAATCGCTGGAGCCCCTCCACATCAGGGCCAGGGGCTCCAAAGGGGACTCCAACACCCCCCTTATCCAGTTTCTCTCTCTCTCTCTGCAACACGTCATAATATTATTGGTTGGAGCTCCCATTAAAGCCCCCACACCCCTCAGCCTAATAGACCATCACCCCAATATAGGATGAAAATAATAGTAATTAACTTGAAATAATATTTTTAATAAATAAAATATTTGAAACTAGAGAACCTACTACTTACCTAGGATTAAGGTTGGTGGTGAAAGACACGTGTTGTCAAAGTAAAAAAATAAAAATAAAAAAGGTAAAATAATAATAAAATATTTAAAAGTAACGCATGCCCATTTTCAACTATCCATTACGGTTTTTTCATTTCTTCTCTATATATTCCACGGACTCACCAGTCATGGCATCACCGTCGGCACGCTAGAGAAACTAAAAACTTGTAATCTCACCCTTCTCTTTCAACATTAAATATTTTAAAGAGACGATGTAGAGGGTCAAAACAAAGGAGAGTTTTTCCGCTCTAATGCTACGGGCCTACAGTTAACACAAACTTTGAACAGCCGAAGGCTCACTGAAGAAACACTAATCGGCCCCGGGCAGATTACGGATAATCTAGGGGTTAGATAGATGTTTCCCACGAGGGGTTAGACCCGGCAAAGATGGTTCTTCTGATAACCTGCAAAACAGACACCGTGAGCTCGTCACTGAGAAGGGGGGGTTCCTCCTTGTGACCACCCTCCGGCGTGAGAATCAGACTAGATTGCTCTTGAATATAAATGTATATTAAGAGATTGCTAGAGCAGATATCAGGTATAATATGTAATACGAGATAGTATATGATGATAAGATATGATAAGATATGATAAGATAAGATGAGATGATCATACCATTTGGGGTATTTATAGCCGAAGGTAGGTTTCCAAGAAGGTGTAGCCGGCTGAATAGTATTCCTGTTCTACCAACTGTGGCCTACGCACGTGCCATGCTGGTAGTTGGTGGGTAGGCAGCGGCTGACAGTGACCAAGCCTGCTGTGTACTATTCCTTTTCCACCAACTGCCGGCTATGCACGTGGTATGACAGGAGTTGGTGAGTAGGCAGCGGCTAATAGTGACATACAGTACAAGAGCATGCTGCTCGCCATACTGTTGTCAATGAGCTGTCGTATCTTTGGTCAGATCTTTTGCCCATACCTCGTCAGGTACAGTACAGAAGATCTTCCCGTATCGTACGGACTGGCTTATTTGGGCGGGAGTATTCCCCCTCCCGCCTTTGTGCGGGATTGTTCCCGGCTTTGCTCATTCCTTCAGGTGACAACTGAATTATTGAGAGCTAAGTGCCTTGTGCGTGTAGCCTTGCTGCGCGGGTGGCCTTCCCTGATGGCTTGTATCCGCAGCTGCGGGAACAGGCAGAGTACTTCACCATTGGGAGGCATTTCATGCAGGAACAGCTTGCGTACTGCGCGTAAGGACGTCACGTCTCTGAGCATGGTGGGTCCTGCGGATCCAGTTGGTTTCTGCGCAGACGTCTCTCTTCAAGGTGAGTCTTGCGGGTCCAACTGGGCTCTGCTGGGACCTATCTCTTCAAGTCCCCCCAGTCCAATGTTCTTTCTCATGAATGTTTAATAAAGTGAGGTGAACTTTTGGACTTAAGCAAAGGGTTTTGAAAAGGGTTTAGTTTTAAGGTTTTCCATGGGGATTCTTCCCGCGGAAGTCCTTGTCACTTGCAGAAATTCCCGACTTTCCTGCTTGATCTTTGGGTATGATGCGGGTAGGTCTGTAACCTCCTCGCAAGTCAGGAGCGTTGAGTCCCACTTGTGTGGATTCTCCATGAGGTTTTGGTAGTTTTGAACATAGTGATCAATTATGTTAAAACCACCAATTCCATCCTGGAGCTTCAAACAATGTAGTTCTCGACGTTCCCGCTATGCGGGGATGTTATTCCCGTTTCCGCAAGCATTGCCCAGAAGATCCTTCTTGGTTTCAATTCCCTGCGGAGCGCTAGGTATGTGAAGGGTTTTGCCTTGACACTGTACCCGCACTCGTCTTACGGTTACTTTACTTCCAAGGTATTCCTGGCGTCAATTCCCTGCGGGTGCTAAGTATGTGAAGGGTTTTGCCTTAACACTGTACCCGCACCCGTCTTATAGTTACTTGGTTGCCAAGGTATTCCTGGCATCAATTCCCTGCGGGTGCTAAGTATGTGAAGGGTTTTGCCTTAACACTGTACCCGCACCCGTCTTATAGTTACTTGGTCGCCGAGGTATTCTTGGCTTCAATTCCTTGCAGGTGCTAAGTATGTGAAGGGTTTTGCCTTAACACTGTACTCGCACCTGTCTTACAGTTACTTGGTTGCCAAGGTAAGGGGTATTTTCCCGCTTACTTTTGAATCTTTTTGAAATTTTTTGAAATTCGAAGAGTTGGTGAAAGGATAAGAACAGTCCAAACTGCTGAAACGTCGTGCGACGGTTTCTTCTGACTGTGTCAGGACGTGCAGGAAGTTATGGTGACGTGACAGTACATGGTCATTCCAGACGCTTTTTCAGGCGCGTGGGCGCGATTTTTCGGGCGCGTGGCCGCGAAATTAATGGTACGCGTCCTTTCAACAGCTGTTGCCAGCTTGCTTTTTGCCACGTGTCATAGTTTCATTGCACCTGCGATTTCTCTCTCTTCCGCATTAAATTCATCGCATTAATTGCGATTAGTATATAAAGGGGGAGTGGGTCCTTTGTAATCCACACTTTCACTTTTCTCTTCATCTTCAAAACGATTTCCGGCGAATACTCACCTTTTCAGTCGAGCATTCTCTTGAAATCGTTCTCTTCTTTCATACCTGCAAGATGTCTCCTCATGATCTTGAGGCTACAGCCCAGGAGGCTGGGGTGTACGCCGATGACAAGAGTACTGCTGGCGAGTGCCAGTGTGCTCTGCCTGTCGATCTATATCAGTACATCGTCAGGAAGTTCATGCTCGAGTCTCTCGAGCCTGAGTTTCCTGAACCTCATCAGATGGTGTATGATGCCCCCAGAGGCAAGATCGGGGTATATGCTGCATTCTTTGTCTATGGGAATCTTAGGTTCCCTTTGACAAAGTTTGTGTACCGTGTCCTAGAGAGGCACAGTGTACACCTGACCGAGGTGCACCCGATGGCGATCGCGAAGATTCGCCACTTCGAGTGGGTGTGCCGGATTCTGGGCATTGAGCCCTTCGTCGACCGCCTGATGACCTTCTACTCTTGGAGGTGCATCCAGGGGTGGTATACTCTGATAACCCGGATCAAGGGTTTGAAGATTTGCGCAACCGAGCGCAGTCTTCGCTCATGGAAGCGGGAGTTCTTTTTTATCTCCGCTCGCGCCATCCCCCTTGCCATGAAGTTCAAGAATGGGCAAGCACTCCCCAGCCTTCACGCCTCCAACTACCAGGAGGCGGAATGGTTCTCGAAGATATCCCGAGTCCAATCTCCGGTTTACCGCTTTGCGGAGTCCGGGATGGTGATGCTCGGGATGAGCCGGGTGTGGAAGGATGCGAAGGCGCAAAAGATCCCGATCGTCCTCGAATACGGTTTGAACTCTGTTCCTTACGGTATGCTCTGTTTACTTTGTTTATATAGGTTTGTCTTCTAACTGCTTTTCTTTTATTTCAGAGGGGAATGACTTGCAGTCGCTCCTGTATCCGCGGGAGGCTGACAGTCCCGCTCGGATGGGTACTCGCGCTTTAGATGAGAACGAGTTGCCCATCCTTGAACAGATGGCGGATCGGTTCGTGGAGGTCTACCCGCCAGGCCATGAGATCCTGAGCGCCAGGCGGCCAGGTAAGGCGTTATTCAACCCTCGACCCCTCAATGCTGAAACCTCTGCTGGAATTCCTCTAATCTTGTGTTCTGATGAGGAATCCGCAGATGGTCCTCCGTTGGTGCGGAAGAAGAAGGCTGCCGGCGGGAAGGGAAAGGCGAAGGCCTCCACTGCCGATCCGGTGCCTCGGTCTGATTCAGAGACCGAGAGCGAAGAGGTGGCGGGGAACCCGGGTGGTGATAGGACCACTGCTCCAGAGGCTGCGACTGTCACCTCCGGAGAGCCCCGGATGACGACGGTGAGCGGCGTAAAGAGGCCGGCTCCATCGGGTTCGTCCCCGCCTGTCCGCACTTTTAGGCTCAAGAAAACCCGTAAGTACAAACTTTCTTTATTTTTAACTTCGTAGCTTTCCATCATTGATACTTATATTCTTTGCGCAGGCGTGGATGCTACCGCATTCCAGGGTGGAGCGGGGAGGAATACCTCCGGACCCATGACGGTAGGCTTGGTCAGCCTACCTGAGGCGACGACCCAGGCGGCTGCGCCTGCTTCAGTTGGTTCAGTTGCTCATCCCGTTGAGCCAACTGTTCCAACTGTGATGACATCACCGCCGGCTGTCAGTGCCATATTTACCGCATCTTTCACTGAGCCGGCGGTTACTTTTTCTGCGCATTCCGCAGCGGCGACCACGGTTGTGAGTTCACCTCCGTTGGTTTCTACCGCGGCGGCCTCAATGCCTCCGACGTCGGCAGCTACAGCCGATCCTTCAGGTATGCTTGGGGCTTATCGCCAACCTCTGCCTCCTTCCCATCTGCCTGACCTCTTGGATGGATTTCCCTTGGGTTCAGGTGATGGGTTTGGCGGCTATCGGCCTGTTGTTGACCCTACAGGTGCGTAGGGTTCTTTTGGCCTCTTTTTTTTATCATCTTTTCCTAACTGCTTTTTGTTTTTTGCAGTGTCGGATTCCAATGAAGTGTATGTTCCACGATGGAACATCCGCCGAGGAACAACCCTTCGCACACCTGTGGAGTGCGTGGAGTGGGCTCGTCACGCAGCTCCCAGTGGTGCGTTGGGGGAAGCCATGGCTAGCTACCAGGAGGGTAGGCAAACCAATGAGCTTCGGGTTCTCCTGGCCCGGATGCAGCCGCGCGTCGAGCTGCTTTGTCGTGAAAACGACAAGTTAAAAGCAGCTCGCATTCAAGAAGTAGCTCAGGCGCGGGTTGTCCGGGAGGAGAACAAGAGACTTACCGCAGTGGCTGCGGAAAAGGAGAAGGCCTTCAAGGCCCTCGAGGTTGAAGTTCAGGCCCGGCTCGAGGCCCGTTCCAAGGCTGCCCAAGCTGTTAACGAACAGCTTCGGCTGGCTAAGGAAATTGCAAGGAACGCAACCGAGAGGGCCACCAAGGCTGAAGCTGTTGCTGAGCCTCTACGCCTCGAGAATGAGGAACTTAAAGCCAAACTTGAGGCGCTCCAACAGGCTCATGATGCCTTGGCGATGGAAGACGCCAAGAAGCTCCAAGAGATCTTGGACCAGAGGGGGGTGCTTGACCATACTGAGCGGAAGCTAAAGGGCGTTGAAGAGGCTGCGGCTAAAGAAGTGTTGCTTGCCAACCTCAATAAAAGTGAAGCCGAACGCGCCCGTAACCAAGCTCAAGCTGCCCTCCAAGAGGCTCTGGTTGCCAAGGAATGGCTTCTTCGAGAAGCGTTGTCTCAGGTAAGCTTAACTTCATAATGTCTTTACGCTTTTCTTTGTAAATAGAAAAGGTTTTGATACTTGTATTTTTTTTTTGTAGGTTGTGCATCGGGTCTTCACGGATACGTCTTATGACGATGCTATGAGCGCAGCCCTCAACGCTTCTCATGAGGATGGGGAAAAGGCCGGCTTCCTGCTTGGTCTAGTGTTCGTTGAGAAAGGCATCCCGCCTTCCAACTTCCCTTTATTTGATGTGGATACTGAAGCTGTTTATGACCAAGCAGTGAATCAGTATGCCGCCTTCCCGCATCCGGTGGTGGAGAAGGTGAACGAAGCTGCTGCTGCTGATGATGGGCTAGCTATCCTTAAAGCTTTCCTTGAACCGCCACGCTCTACTGATGGTGCTGGTCCAAGTGGAAGTGGCCCTGAAGCTTGATCCTGAAGATCCCTTCCCACTGTTAGGATAGGTTTAGCTTGTATAGATTTATATTCTTGTAGGCGGGTAGTTACCCGGCCATTCTTGTAATGAATATTATGAAATATAAATCTTTGTGCGGGTAAGACCGCTATTTTCACTGGATTACTTGCTTTATAAACGTTATATGACTTGCATACTTTAGTTTAAATTAGCAATTTTCCAAGTGTTTAGAATAAGTTAACCTTTGAACGTGGTAGATAATAGGTTGAAGTTTTGCTTCCTCTTTCGTGATTGTGCTGGTAGGACCGTCACTTGCACTTAGTAGGATGGCTAAACTTTACCTATATCTGACCTGCGTGGAGGTTTTCCTCATCTTTTTAGAAATTTCTAAGTGTTTAGGATAAGTTAACCTTTGAACGTGGTAGATAATAGGTTGAAGTTTTGCTTCCTCTTTCGTGATTGTGCGGGTAGGACCGTCACTTGCACTTAGTAGGATGGCTAAACTTTACCTACATCTGACCTGCGTGGAGGTTTTCCTCATCCTTCTGTTAGAAATTTTCTAAAGTATTTTGAATAAGTTAACCGTTCGACGCGCGGTTGTCAATAGGTTCGGTTTCCTCTCATGATTTGTGCGGTTAGGACCGGCACTTTCATTTAGTTGGATGACCAAAGTTTACCTATGACTGACCTGCGTGAAGGTTTGCCGTTTTTTGGGTTTATGCGGGTTTTGCCGCCTTCCCCACGCAACGACGTTCACACTTATGTATGCGGTGAAAACCGGCATCAGTGTTGAATAAATTAACCGTTCGACACGCGGTTGTTAATAGGTTAGTGTTCGGTTTCCTCTATCATGATTCATGCGGATAGACCGGCACTTTCATTTAGTGGGATGAATGAACTTTACCTTTAACTGACCTGCGTGAAGGTTTGCCGTTTTTTGGGTTTATGCGGGTTTTGCCGCCTTCCCCACGCAACGACTTTCCACGTAATTACGCGGTGAAAACCGGCATATCCGTGTTGAATAAATTAACCGTTCGACGCGCGGTTGTTAATAGGTCAGTGTTCAGTTTCCTCTATCATGATTCATGCGGATAGACCGGCACTTTCATTTAGTGGGATGACTGAACTTTACCTTTAACTGACCTGCATGAAGGTTTGCCGTTTTTTGGGTTTATGCGGGTTTTGCAGCCTTCCCCACGCAACGACTTTCACACTTATGTATGCGGTGAAAACCGGCATCAGTGTTGAAAGTTCATAAAAGTATAAATGTAAAATCATCAGCGTCGATGTTCTAAGGAGAATCATTTCCATTAGAAGTGGCTCTGGGCCTTTTCTTTACAAATTTGGAATTGATCTGCATGCAAACTGTGTAATTAAGCTCCCTTCCATGTTGTTGGGATGGGAGTGCCATCGAGCCGATATGCACCTGGTTCGGGATCTCGTTGTTTACGCAGTATGTAGTCTCCAACATTGAAGCTGTAATTTTATTAGTGTTTTCCCCAACTGGGGTTCTACACGCATCAGCCTGCTCAGCGTTCATTGCGCAACGAGGTGCGCGAGCGTCCCATCTCTGACAAATGCTTCGACCATGTCCTTTACGTATGTGCATTCTTCAGTGTTGTGGCCTTTTGTCCTGTGAAAGTCACAGTATTTGCTCCGATCAGCATTGTGACGATGTCGGATTATTGGAGCCTTTGGCCATGGGAGCTCCTCAGTGGCGAATATCTCGGTGACGCTTTTGGTGAGTGGCGTCCATCTGGAGTTCTGGTTCGACTGTACGTTATCCCTTCCGCCTAACCGATGTTGCAAGCCGGATGAGGTGTCAAAGTTTACCCTTGACTGCCAAATGCCTAGCTTCCGCTTTTTGTTTAATCGGGCGGTAAGGACGTTGTCTTCTCTTGTTTTCTGGGTGTAGAGGTTTGTGCTCTGGGGGAGATCTCTACCCAATTGCTTCTCCGTTTCCGCAAAGCGTTTAGCTGCTGTCATGATGGCATCCCATGTGGATGGCATGCCATCTTTACCCGTTAAGGTGCGGATGAGCTCTGGGTCGTTCGCGCCCTGGATGAAAGCAGCGCGAACAAGATCTTCGCTAATATTACCCAAACTTAGCTTCTTTGAGTTGAAGCGAGTGATGAAGTCTGGCAAAGATTCATCTTCCTCTCGAATGCATTTGAGGATTGTCCATTGCTCTTCGGTATACTTTCTTTGTTGGCTGAAGTGTTGGCTAAATTTTTGCTGGAAGTCTTCCCAACCGTAGATGTGGTGGACCGGTAGACGATCGAACCACGCTCTAGCTGGCCCAACAAGCGTCATTTGGAACATGTAACACCACGTAGGTTCCGTCCAACTAATGACGGTTGCCCCCGCTATGAACCTGTTCAAATGATCGTCTGGATCAGATATACCATCGTAAGTGCCGATGTTGGACATCTGTTTGGCACTTTTCGGGACGATTGCTTCCGCAATGTCCTTTGCAAATTTGGACGTTCCCGCCTTTGCAGCATTTGGTGTAAATGCTTTCGAGAAGTCACGTGGATTTCCACCTGTGTTTTTTGGTTTGAAGGTTTCTTCAAAACGCCTTCTCGGTTCGGAGTCCGTTTTCTTACGCTTCCCTTTCGCCCTATGACGAGGGTTTGCGTCACTATCGGATTCCTCCGAATCATCGTCAAAGTATACAAATTCATCAGCCTGTTGGAGTAAACGTAAGCGTTCATCCAACTCAGCTTGGAATTCTTTTTGACGTGCTTCCGCCCACGCTTTAATTTCATCGAGTGTTTGGCGGGGGAGCCTCGTTCGTTCTCTCTCTAACCGGGTATCGGTGAATCCCAGTGAGCGATTATTTACTGCACTTGCCCCAGCTTGGGTAACTGGGGTAGTGTTCGTAAAATTTACTGCACTTGCACCGGCTTGGGTAACCGGGGTAGTGTTCGTAAAAACTGTGTAGTCGCCGGTATTCCCCCCAGTAGCTGGGGTTGTGGTTACCGGGGTTTCTTTAACCATCTTTCCAGAAGTTTGAAAAAACTGAAAAGAAATGAAGTTCTAGCTTTTATGCACGGATGGCGCCAATGAAGAAACACTAATCGGCCCCGGGCAGATTACGAATAATCTGGGGGTTAGATAGATGTTTCCCACAAGGGGTTAGACCAGGCAAAGATGGTTCTTCTGATAACCTGCAAAACAGACACCGTGAGCTCGTCACTGAGAAGGGGGGGGGGTTCCTCCTTGTGACCACCCTCCGGCGTGAGAATCAGACTAGATTGCTCTTGAATATAAATGTATATTAAGAGATTGCTAGAGCAGATATCAGGTATAATATGTAATACGAGATAGTATATGATGATAAGATATGATAAGATATGATAAGATGAGATGATCATACCATTTCGGGTATTTATAGCCGAAGGTAGGTTTCCAAGAAGGTGTAGCCGGCTGAATAGTATTCCTGTTCTACCAACTGTGGCCTACGCACGTGCCATGCTGGTAGTTGGTGGGTAGGCAGCGGCTGACAGTGACCAAGCCTGCTGTGTACTATTCCTTTTCCACCAACTGCCGGCTATGCACGTGGTATGACAGGAGTTGGTGAGTAGGCAGCGGCTAATAGTGACATACAGTACAAGAGCATGCTGCTCGCCATACTGTTGTCAATGAGCTGTCGTATCTTTGGTCAGATCTTTTGCCCATACCTCGTCAGGTACAGTACAGAAGATCTTCCCGTATCGTACGGACTGGCTTATTTAGGCGGGAGTATTCCCCCTCCCGCCTTTGTGCGGGATTGTTCCCGGCTTTGCTCATTCCTTCAGGTGACAACTGAATTATTGAGAGCTAAGTGCCTTGTGCGTGTAGCCTTGCTGCGCGGGTGGCCTTCCCTGATGGCTTGTATCCGCAGCTGCGGGAACAGGCAGAGTACTTCACCATTGGGAGGCATTTCCTGCGGGAACAGCTTGCGTACTGCGCGTAAGGACGTCACGTCTCTGAGCATGGTGGGTCCTGCGGATCCAGTTGGTTTCTGCGCAGACGTCTCTCTTCAAGGTGAGTCTTGCGGGTCCAACTGGGCTCTGCTGGGACCTACCTCTTCACTCACTGAACCCCCGAATCTTCATGTAGTTCTATCTTTGCATACAGTATTAATATAGTAAAAAGTAACGTTTATTTTCATTAATTAGAGGCTCGTCATAATTCTCTTTTATGTTTCGAGATATGCTATTTTTAATGTTATATATAAAAGCCATTCAAAAATAAAATGTTATAAGACCATGTGTAGTGGGGCGCTTCCATGCCCAAAGCATCGAGAACACCTCCCCATGGGGCGCTTTGCGCGTTTTGGAGGGAGTGAGGGTGGGGTGAGGGAGCGCATTCCACATAGCGTCGGACGTGGGGGGAATGGTGGAAGTTGATTGGTGACTTTTTATTTGTTTTTTTTTAAATAAAAAGAACAAGAGTAAACTGCGGTTTTCATCCCTGTGGTTTGTCCAAATCCGCGGTTTTAGTCCAATAGTTTCAAATTTGCAATTTTCGTCCCTGTGGTTTCATTTCACTTGCAATTAAACCTGATCCCATTAACCCTGTAAAGTATGACCGTTAAACCCATCTGCGCGCCCCTCACGTGAGGGGCATTTTTGTCCTTTTTTTCCCAAATACACCCCAGCCTTCATGTGAGGGGGCTTGCGAATTAGAATTGGGGTTTATTTGGGGAGAAAAAGATCAAAACTGCCCCTCACGTGAACGGCCAGACTTAACGGGGTTAGTGTGATCGGGTTTAATTGCAAGTGAAATGAAACCACGGGGATGAAAAACGCAAATTTGAAACTATTGGACTAAAACCGTAAATTTAGACAAACCACAAGGATGAAAACTGCAGTTTACTCAAAGAATAATAATAAAATAACAATTGTTATGTAAGGAGTGGTAGAGGCTTTATCCACTACACTCACTTTTATCAAAAAGCTCCTATAATGATGTGCCATCACATGGCATAAAACGCCTCTATAAGGACTACATCCACTTCACACAGACTAAGAGATTTATTTCTAATTTTGTACCCGCTCAAGAGGATATTTGTTTATCAAATACTATCTTTTGAACCCTTATATTACACGGGATTTGTTAAATAATAAAAATAAATAAGGTACGTTTTTTTGAAAGAAAGAAATAAACAAAATTAAAGGTAAAAAATAAAATAAAATATATACTACAAATTATAAGAAGTCTATCACACAACAAAATGGTATGTAATGTTCGAATGGATGTCAACAAATTCCATGTAGGATAGACATATACTTTTCTTTAAAAAATGTTCTGTTTTTAGCTTTTTTATTTTTTTTCCCTAAAATGAAGATTAACCAGAAGAACTTTTCTCTCTTAATACATCATAATATATCCCATGCAATGATATGGAAGAGATCATTACTAACTTTTCACTATCATGAATATATATGATCTCCTGTCACAAGTGCTTCTATGATGAGGACTCTACTCCACATCTTAATCTCTTCTCTTGAATTTTAATCTTGAGATTTTGGTTTGGATATGTTAGCTAATTGAAGTATTAATCTTGATAAATGTTTAAAATATTAGAGTTTGATTTTTAGTCAGTTATTTAAGTTTGCGAGTTGTTTAGTGTCATTATGTATATCTTTTTATTATGATAAGTTTGTAAGAGTTTGAGCCATAGTTAGATTCAAAGTGTTAGATATTTTACGCATTGCATCGTCTCGTTATATTCAAATCTTTATATACGTTTTCGTATTGTTAAAGTGGACTGAAATTTTGTCAAACTTGATATTGTTTTATGTTTATTTTTTAAACTAGATTCGCCAACCGCCATGTTGATGTTCGTTGCCAAAAACGTGTCTTTTGAATTTCATCTTAAACCATCGATACATGGCTCAACCGTGAGATAAACTGTAAATTTCTTTTCAGTACATTTCCCGAGTAATTTAATGGTTGATCAACGTTTGACACATGGCATCGACGGTGAGGTTTCTGCCAAAATTCGTTGCAATCTATTTCTTGAACTCTTTGGATAATTTAAACTAAAAGATTCAATTACGGAATATAAGTAATAATTAGCTTACATAATTTAAAATAAAAATATAATTAACACAATCAAAATCTTATCTTACTATACTATTAAAACAACATATCTTTTCCACACGTCATTTAAATAGGTTATCCACATAGGATGCCAAGTATACAATTTCTATAAATAAATTATCCACCTAATAAACAATTTAATTTTAAATATTAACTCTTAAGTTGGAGAATGCTTCAAAATAAATGGTTATAATAACCATTTATTGAGTAACAAATGTAATTAATTGTCTTTATTGTTATTTTCTAAAATTTTGAGACTTTGTTATTTTATTTTTTTGGATTTTGGGAAATTATTTATGAACGTTTGGACTTGGCGTATGTATGGATGTTTGGATTGAAATAGTGGTTTAAGTCACGAAGTTTGATTTTATTGTTGCTTTATTAAACGGTTTAATCAAAATTATAATTTTTATATCTCATTGTTATATTCATATTTGTAGCGTTCTTTTTGTTGTGTACTTATATGTTTTATAATTTCAATAAAAATAGTTCTTATAACACATAACTTATGTTACAACATCTACATATTTACAATTCATAGCTTACAACATATGATTTCAGTACATAATGAAGTTTTAATTAATATGTCATTTTTTATTTCATAGTATAAGTTAGAAAGATGTGGTATAAGTTAGAAATATGTTTTAAATTGCTATTTATCTATGTTTTTCTTTGTATGTTGGATTTTTTAATTAAAACAACAATGTGATACCTTATATTATTAATGTTAGATTATCTGCCGTTTACAATTCATTAAAATGTATAACTCATACATACATATATATATACATACATATATATATATATATATATACATATATATAAAGTTTTATATATTTCCACCCGTGTGTAACACGGGATTTAACCTAGTATATACATGCATCAAAAACGTTGATTAATTGTTTGTTGTATCTTCCAACTGTATATTTTGAAGTTTGAAAATATTAATGTCTTTAAATGAATAATAAAGTAGGATATAGCCAATTCCATGTTAAGGTATACGGTGGTGGTGTGGTACTGTATACGATGGTGATGGGTAGGTGACTTGGTTGGGAGATCGTGATAGTGGGTGGCGATTGCGATGGTAGGTACGATAATGTAAAGTTAAATATCAAGTATGATAAAAAAAAAAGGGTTTAAATATTAAATCAAAACCCAAAATTAGCAAGTTTTGAAAAATTCTCAAAATTTGTCTACGTGTGATAAATAGATAGTATTAACTATTTGAATCATATTTGAAAAAACACGAAATTAAAACCTTATCGATTTTGAGTTAAGAATTCGAATTTGGTTTCCGACTTTGTTAATCAGGTTTCCAAACCATGTATTCGGTTTTTAACCAAAGTCGAATTGGTGATTTTTCAAATTCCAACTTGAATATCAGAATTTGAATCATATACATACTTTTATTTTTTTTATAAGATTATTATAGTTATTTAATTAGTTTTGCCTATATTTCAGTTTATTAAATCAACTAGAATTTACAATCCGTTTTTGCTATAAAGTTGTTTGTTTAATTTTAATGCAAAATAAAATTAATAGATATGTAATAAGACAGCTAAGCTTCAATGGTAATTTGAGGAAAAAAATTAAATTTATTAGACTTACTTTAAAAATAAAAAAAATATGCTCACGAGATTATGACATTAGACAACACATTAATGACTTTATTGATACTTATAAGGAATATAAACCTACCTATCTATCAGTTGATGTAACTTGAACCATTGATATTATTTTCTAATAAGTTCTATAAGAAAACAAAGAATGTTTTAGGTATATTTAAAGTTAATTGCATAGATATATCTGAGTTATATCGGTTTTATGGATTTGATCTCTTAAGCATGGCAACTTTGGTTGTTACCATCGCATTCGTTCCTTGCCTGTTTCCGTATCATATCAGAAGTAATGACTATAGGTGGACGTGATTGGGACATTATCTCGTTTTTGTTACCACAAGGAACGTGGTATTAAGTTATAGAATACCGATTACCTTAAACAAACATACACGTTTATCCGAACAATATCCATACGCAGTTTTGTTTACTTTTCATTTATATAATTTCATAAAAGGATTCAATTATAATAGAGAGGCAGGTAAGCGGGCAACAAGCTGTGTCACAACCCCCCATTTGAATGACAAATCCGATCATACTGAAAATAAAGTTACAGTTCTTCAGTGTCGATATGTTACTATGCACGACCCGCTAAACTCTTTTCAGAAACGTAATGACATATAGGGCAAGGGGCCCAAATGTATCAACAACAAAAGGACAATGAGTAAAGTGTCGTTTTTGTCTCTTAGGTTTGATCGCTTACGCAACTTTAATAAAATTTTTTTTACATATGAACCCTTGAGGTTTCTGAATCTTGTCATTTCCGTCCATTTTCTCAAACCTGTTAATTTTTTAACGAGAAGTTGTGTGTATTTCTGTCGACAGTTGTGACCAAACCTCATGTACGATTTTATAAGATGAATATTACATTTTTTATAACGTTGACTTTCTTGTATTAAGGTTACCACACCCTCCAAATTTTGAGAGCCTTGATGCCCCACTCTGGTTTCAGAGTTTGGCTTGGGCGTTACCCCAGGAAACTATATCGTCGACTGCAACTTAACAGTTGTTGTGTCACCACAAGAGCAGAACTCTTTGACGTAACACACGGTGGGACGAAAACCAAGGTGGGCTCAGGGTTCGAACTGGCAACCTTTGCACAAGGACTAGCTCAAATCCTTCATTGGCAATATCCACCCAAAAGTGTCATAAGCAGGATTCGAACTTGAGTCTCCTCTGGAGAACGTAAGCCACCTACCACGAAGCAACAAATGGAGGATAAGATGAAAATTACATATTTAACCACTTTAATATACTTTATTGATAAAAACCAATAAATGTTTATTTTACACGTATTTTTACTAAATATATAAAATTGCTTATTTGGTTATTTTTAACCGTATGTTAAGTTAAATTCAAGATATTTTGAATAATGACCTGTTTATATCTCCCTATCTAATAAAAGAGTGGATTGTTGCCAAGCTTCCCTTCTTTATGCTTAACATCATCTCTTCAAAATGCCACATGGCATTTTCTAAGAAAATATTCAACAATTCTAAGAAAATATTCAATAAAATCAATTAATTCTCTAATAAAATCGTTTCCTTAACACCGTCTTTTAACAAATTCACTTTACTATTGGCAGTTTCAAAAAAAAAATATTCTAAAATCAAGCCGCCATTCCCATCGTGATTTCATCTTCATCATGGAAGACCTTCTAAACCTAACAATCAACTGAACAGGTAAACCTCAATCCTTTTTAATCTCATTCACATCTTCAATCTTCTCAACTAAACATATTCAATCTTATTTGCAGCTTCAATTAGTTTCAATCAATTGAATCAGGTTCAATCGTCCAATCTTTGTAATTCTATTAGCATGTTCAAACAATCAATATTTATAATTGTATTCATCGGTTCAATAATCACTCTTTTGTAATTGATAAATTTGAAACAATCAATCTGATTGAAATTACATATCTTCGACTCATAATCTTATTGATATAAATCTAATATCTCAATTGAAACCCTAATATAAAATGTAATTCAATCTGATTTTTTCTATGCTTTATGTTAACCATAAAACCATTTATGGTTGTTCATGTATTCGATCATCACTTTGTTTTATGTTTTAACGCAGTTACCAATCGGATTATGTCTTCTTCATCTGGGTAATATCAGTACCAAATAGCCTTATTTACAATAGTTCTATCATCAGTTTTTTGTTCAATAACCTTTTTTTTTAGATTATCCAATAAATGTCTTCGGATACGCAATGTCAATGATGAAACCCGGATGATAACACCCTCTAACTTAAAAACAAACAAACACGCCAATCAGGTTTGAATTTATTTTTTTTCTTACTCGGTCGGATTATGTTTTAACGACTTTTATTGTTTTTAAGGAGATCATGTCCTTCAATGGTGACAATATAATATCTTCTACATCTATCAATACTGCTTTGGGAACACCTATCTCTAATATTACTCATGGTATATGTCTCTCAAATCTTATTCATTACTTATATTCATTACATCATACTGTTTATTTATGAGCTACAATTATCATCTTTCGTTTTTTTAATATAGGTATTCCAAAAGAGATTTTAGCCCCTACACAACAAATAACACAACGATGATTGACCAACATTTGTAATCTTAGTTTTATATATATTTTATATTTTTTTTAACATTCGTCATGTTCTTACATATTAAATTCTTTTACCTTCAGATATATGTAAGGAAAACCGACGAATAAGAAAATTGATTCGTGATAATAAAAAGAACCCTAGCCAGATATCTTTTCAGTCTGCACATCAAAACACATCTTCAAATCACCTCAATAATTGTAAGTATATTTTGGGTTCTTATTTATTAATTAGATTCATATTACATCTCATACTAACCTTATAATGAATTTTCATTTTAGCGATGGCTTTTGATAGTATGAGTTGTAAAGAGAAAAGATATTTTCAAATACAACAACGTTTGTATAGCAAAAGAAAAGGCGACTATGATACCGGCAACATTATATTAACATAAACTAAGTAATGAACATAGAGTCTTTTGATATTTATAAATCATCTTTTTTTGATCTTTCAGCTCATCAAAGTGTTAACAAACGTCAAGCATCATCCACTGAAATGGTGAAACAAACCGTCAGAGTTCTCCACCATCCAATTTAAAGAGAAAACTTGGAGACATATATGACGTTGATGATCCGCCTTTTGCAAATTCAAGTAATAAATCCAAAGAAAAACAGGTTTCATGTGACCATTCAGGAGATAACAGCAATCTATTAATTCCAAAAAACGAAAAATAGATGTGTTGTCGTCACTTTTAAAACAGTTTTTGGTTTTGTTATTATTTTCTTTTTGAACTTGCCGGTCATGTTTTTCCAGTATATGCATATGCATTTGTGGATTTTTTTTATTGGTATTTTTCATGATTGGTTGTTTGGTAGCGTTGACATTTCAAACTTTTTAAGGGTTTATGAATAATGATTTGCAATAAAATAACAATATTTTTGTTAGTTTTTTTTCTATATTTCAGTTCTGTTTTATAGGTAAACACGTTTACATGGTTAGCTTACTTATTATTATTATTATTATTATTATTTACTGGCTTGACATTTGACATGTTAGAATTATGTGCATTATTAATTGTTATGCCTTGCAATAATAAAGTTTCTTATTTGTCGTTTTCATGTAATCAGTATAATAATTTTTTTTACCTTTCGTTTTTTTTAACAAAACCCGTGTATCACATGGGTTCTAAGCCAATTCTATTATATACTTGTTAAATCAACCAAGAGTATTTATAATGATATTCTAATTGATTTGTTCATTTCTAAAGCGACTTGTCACACTAGTTTCTAACGAATATTAGGTATGACATAGGCGTGTTGGGTATAATTTAATACAATATGTTATAAATATGTTACAGAGATTTTTACATATATTCTCTTCCTAAGATAATTATATATATTGTTAACTTAAAAAAATCAATTATATATTTACTCTCCTTAAAATTTATGAATTATATATATTCCCAAATCACAAATTAATTAAATATTTTCTCTTTTTAAAACGTAGATATTACATATATATCCATTTCATTAAATATAACTTACTAAATGACTATTTTAAGTTAAGAACGTTCAACGTTACTTACCCTTTGTGAAACTTGATTGAACTGGGCCTTTCACTATTTCGCTCATAATGCTTAAAAACTATCTCGAGTTCGTCTGTTATAAACTTAACGGCCTTCCCAACCCTAGTTATTTATAAAGGGTATCCATTAATTTTTAGCATTACTTTATATTATTTATTAGATAAACGATCTGATACATTAATCATTTATCGTACAATAGGTATGTGGCACTGTCGATTTTTAATAGCACACTAACCCTAAAATCACAACTACACGAGCCGGTCTTCCGTCCACCTTCACCATCACCATCCAACGATTCCGTCCACCGTCGACACTCTGGAACGTCGATTTTCAATAACACGCTAACCCTAAAATCATAACTACGTGAGTTGGTATTCCGTCCACCTTCATCACCATCACCATCACCATCCAACGATTCTGTCCACCGTCCACCGCCGCAACCATCGTCTACCGTCGTGAACACCATCTTCTTCTATCACGACCATCAATCGTTGTTCACAAGTCAGTTGATCAAATTGACCATTTGGATTGAAATTGCTGAACCTAATTGATCAATTAACCTTGAAGTTGATCCAATTAACATCAATTTGAAGCTTTAATCGATCGCTTTTTGAGTTATGGGTTTTAACCTTGAATGTATCATAATTTAAGCATGAATGTTTTAGGTTTTTTGTCTGAACGTTTTAGGGTTGGAAATTTGGCTTGAACGTTTTGGTTTTTTAACACTGAATGTATTTCATGTACCTAATGTACGTTAAGCAATTATTGTATGTTACACACCTTTTATTTATTATATGATGATTATAGATTTGGTTACAGGATATAAATTAACTAGATTTTATCCCCTGTATTATGGGGTTTGTTTTACACTATTCGTTTATATAATATTCATATATTTTTTTGGATTTTAATTTTATTTATCGTAAGGAAGTTAATAATATACATACGCTTTGATGATGAAAGGGTTTCACAAATAAATAAGATTTAACCCGATTTAAAAGCTATCTAGGCTTGGTGAAACCCATAACTCGCTTAATTTTTTTACTATAAAATTATTTCCTAATTATAATTAATATCCTTTTCTAAAAAACTCGGATATTATTTTTTAATATATCCCTATTTTATAGGATTTTCATATTAAATATTTGGTGAGACTAATTTTTAATTTAATGAGATGTTATAACCCGTTTAAGGGTTATTTGGGTTTGGTGAGACCCATACTCGTGAATTAAGGTCAAATGTATGAGAAACCCTCATTTACAAATAAAGCAAAACTAGTGGCTTAAGAGGATGTAGGGAGCAACCAGAGAGCTTTTAAAGGTTTCGTGTGACATCTGTCCTGATCCGACCCGACCCAGGTACCCGTTTCTCTTATCCGATCTCTTTCTTTTATGATTTAATATTTATTTATACTTATATTTTACTTTTAATAATAATATATATATATTTTCCTTCCCGCCTCTCTCTCTCTTTCTTTCCGCCGTCCCATCCCTCTTCTCTCTTTCCGCCTTCTGTTCCCTCTTGTCGCTGTCCCGCCCTTAAGCCTTGTTTCCTCTTTTTCTTCTAACTCTTTGCTTGTCCTTTGGTTCTTCCCGCCTAAGGATGTCTGCAGCTCCACGCGCCAGACTCCTTACATAGGAAGCCTGCGTGAAGACATCTTGTTCCTGCGATGCGTGAAGAGAACTCTTCTCGCAGCGCGCTAAGAATGCATGTTCTTCCCGCAATGCGCTAAGAATGTATGTTCTTCCCGCGATGCGCTTAGAATTCTTGTTCTTCACGCAGCACGCGAAGGATTTGTGATTCTTCCCGCAGTGCGCTAAGGATTGTTGTGCCAGCCTTCGCGCTCGCGCACTCAGCCTTCCCGCGCTTAACCCTTTGAGTTTTTCTGCTGTTTAATCTAGCCGTTTGCTTTTGTGTTGTCTTATCTTTTGTGTTGTTGACCTAATCTGCTTTATGTCTGAATAGTTACTTTCGGCGCAGCATGCGCACCAACCCCATTGGTTGGCAGATAAAGTGACTGACATTATCTTTTGAGATCTGCTTTTGCCATGCTTGACCAGTACCTTTATCTGACCTGCCCATGCCTTTTTACTGTTCGCTGTCAGCTTTATCTTGCCCCCTGCAGCTGCCATATCTTTTGATATCTTTACTTTTCAGAACTTTTTACCGTTGATATCTTTTCTTTTACTTTTTGAGATCTTTTCCCCTTTTTCTAGGGTTTGTGTCTCCTAGGGTTTTCCTATAAATAATAATAATATTTTCATAACACATCACACACAAACACTTAATCTCTCCTGTTCTCTTGCTCCTTGCTCTCTCTGCCGTCTTCCTCTCCTGCCTCCGTCTTCCTCCCTGTTCTTCCCTGCTTTTCCGGTAATATATATATATTATATATAATAATTTACTTATTAATTATGCTAACTTATAATCAAGACTTAAATCAGATCATTAAAACAATAATCTTATTTATAGGTTAACTTGTGCTTGTTTAAAGTTGGTTCTTGCTTTATCTTACACCGCATCGTTTATCAAGTGAGTAATCTCGTATCTAATCCCTTTTTGCTTTTAATGTTTTGGGATGTTCATGTGTTCATACAAACTTAGAGTCTTAAACTGTTTATGAACTTTAGTCGCGCAATATCCCATGTGTTGAGGACGTAGACTTGGCTGTTTATTTGTATGTGTGGATCATTAACCGTATGGACGGTCTATTCCGCAGTTTTCATGGTACCATTAGATGAACACGGGAGAACATTCGTTTATGATTTTCTCTTTTGTTTACACATGCACAGTTAGTCTTGTTTGTGAGCTCAATTGTGAGCACTGGCAGTCTTGTCTCTTAGAGTTGGTCCCGATCAGATTACACCCTTGTTGAAAACCAGACATACACATGTTGCGCGCAGATTTATTGTTATCTATGTATTGTATTAAACTTGATTTCTCACCAACACGCAAGTGTTTGACGTTTATTTTAACACATGTTCAGGTTTGCAGTAGCTGTTTTGGAGCTTGTGGACACGTAGGACGTTTTTACTTTTGGACCTAGAATTAAAATGTATCAGGACAAGTTAATGATGTTTGAATGTTATAATTTATAATATATTGATTTATGTTCTTTATTTTCCCCGCTGCGCGTGCGCGATAAAATGTGTATTAATAAATATTGACACCAATAGTGTCACGAGTAATGAAACAATATGTGGCGCCCCGATGTATAATCCGCCTTTGGTCGGGGTGTTACAGATTGGTATCAGAGCTCGTTGACTTTAGGATAGGTGGTTAGACGTAACGGCCTAGAATACCTAAGAGTCCCTTCTCGCGCATGAGAGAAATCTCATGTTTGCGCGCTTATTGTTAATTACTCGTTATTTATGAATATGCTCGCGCTTGCGCAGTATATGGTTTTATGTTTTATTCCGCGATATTTCGATTTTTGTGAATTTCGATTTTTATTGATTTTACTTACATATTCGTTTGTTGGGATTGAAAATCCGAAAAGTCATGGTGATACATGAATAGTTGATTTTCAATTTCCATTTACGATTATGTTCTGAGGTTGGAGACTTGAAAAGTCATGGTGATACATGAATTGTCAACCTCCAATACTCATTTTCTTGTATATTTTATATTGAAGATTGGAAAGTCATGGTGATACATGAATCGTCAATCTCCAATACTCGTTTACTCGTATATTTTAAATTGGGAATTCGGAAAGTCATGGTGATACATGAATTGTCGATTTCTGATTCGAATTTGTTACCTTTATTAAGTCTGCATTTAGGGTCATTTAATCTACTTTAACTTTTGATAGCATCTAACTCCGTGAAACCAAGCTTTATAAGATTAAAACTTTGCGATAAAAACCAAGATATTAACTAAAATTAAAATTTTTATAGAATGCCTCCGCTATCTCGCCGATTTCAGAGAAGAGAAGCCTCGCGCATGCGTAGACAGCAACGTTCCCAGGAAATGGCCGCCGCGATAGCCCAAGCTTTGAGCCAAAACAATACCAACACCTCGAGTTATAACATTAAGTCCTTTAATGCGGGTAACCCTCCGAAGTTCACAGGTCTTGAAGGAGCCACCGTGATGCTCCAATGGCTTGAGAAGATTGAAAACACTTTCCTCCATACCCAATGCCCCTCAGAAAGACGAACCCTATATGCTTCCAGTGTCCTGGAATCCAGAGCGCTTACATGGTGGAATGGAGTAGCTCATGCGCGTGGCGCAGAGGCTGCTTCTAGCATGACATGGGAGGAATTCAAGGAAATTCTTACGCGAGAATTCTGCCCTCCCAACGAAGTTAAGCGCCTGGAGGAAGAATTCTGGAACTTGAAGCAATACAGCGGTGAAGCGCGCGAGTACGCGACGCGCTTCCATGAACTAAGCCTGCTTGTCCCTCACCTTGTTACCCCTTCACGCCGAGCAATCGAGAAATTCCTTGGGGGTCTCCCCATGGAAATTCAAGATTCTGTATGGGCCAGAAACCCAGTTACCCTCTCTGACGCCATCGAGTTGGCCGCTGTGCTTAGCGACAACCATGTCAGAGCAGGAACCCTGTTCCTGCGGGGAACTGAGAAGACCAAAACCACCAAAACTGTCCCTGAACCCGCAGAAACCAAACCAGAACCCTCAAACCGTAACAACCTCAAGCGCAGGCGCAAGGCCTATGCGCTTACCAACCCGCCCATTGTCCAGCAACCCGTTTACCAACCCCCAGTTTACGCGCCTAACCCACTGTCAACCTACCCAGCACCTCCTGCAGTCCATAACTATGCCTTAACCAATCCAGCACTCCCTGCCCCGCCTCCTAAGAAACCTTACACAGGAAACCATCCCTTTTGCCCAACCTGTAGATTTCACCACCCAACCCAAACCCCGTGTCGACTTTGTACCCGATGTGGCCGTACTGGTCACACTGCTGAAAACTGTAGAGTCCTTCCCGCCAATCCAATTGCGCCAACACCACCAGTCTACCCGCAGAACCCACAACCAACCTACCAAAACCCACGACCCAGATCGTGCTTTAACTGCGGTGATCCCAGTCATTTCCGGAACGCGTGCCCAAGACTACAAGTTCAGATTACGCAAGCGAATCCGGTGAACCAGATTTCGAACCAAGTGACGCGTGGACGAGCTTTTAACATAACCGCGCACCAAGCGCAAGCGAATAATGACGTAGTTAATGGTACATTTTTACTTAACGGATTTTATGCTTCTGTACTTTTTGATACTGGCGCCGATCAAAGCTTTATCTCTCGCGCCTTCGAGCAGAAGCTTGCGCGACCGCGCAACGATTTAAAAGAAGATTTTTCAGTTGAATTGGCTAACGGTGAAACTGTTTTAATTAACTCGGTGATTAAAGATTGTACGCTTAATCTTAACGAAAACGATTTTCTGATCGACCTCATCCCTATGCCTCTTGGAAGCTTTGATGTTATTATTGGTATGGACTGGCTCTCGAAGAATCGCGCCGAAGTTAATTGCGCCAAGAAGTTGATTCGCATTCCTCGAGAAAATGGTGACCTTCACATCTACGGCGAAAAACCCTCCAGTGGTCTTAAACTTATGTCTTGCGCCGAAGCCCAAAGACTCTTGCGGAAGAAGTGTATTGCATTTCTAGCCCATGTGGTTAAACCCGATGAAGGAAAGAAGCTTCGCGATATCCCTGTTGTGCGTGATTTTCCCTGAAGTTTTTCCTGATGATCTTCCTGGTATCCCTCCCGCTCGTGAAGTCGAGTTCCGTATTGATCTTGTCCCTGGTGCTTCCCCCGTGGCTAAATCTCCTTACCGTCTTGCACCCGCTGAGATGCAAGAATTGGCCAGCCAACTTCAAGAGTTGACTGCTAAAGGATTCATTCGCCCTAGCTCTTCGCCCTGGGGTGCTCCGGTGTTGTTCGTTAAAAAGAAAGATGGATCGTTTCGCATGTGTATTGATTACCGCGAGTTGAACAAACTCACCATTAAAAACCGGTATCCCTTACCGCGTATTGACGACCTCTTTGATCAACTCCAAGGTGCCTCTTGTTTCTCGAAGATTGATCTCCGCTCTGGCTATCATCAGTTGCGCATCCGCGATGAAGATGTTCCGAAAACTGCTTTTCGAACTCGTTATGGCCATTTTGAATTCTTGGTCATGTCCTTCGGTCTAACCAACGCACCCGCCGTTTTCATGGATCTTATGAATCGGGTGTGTAGGCCTTTCTTGGATAAATTCGTGATCGTGTTTATCGATGATGTTCTGGTGTATTCTAAGACCAAGGCCGAGCATGAGCAACATCTTCGGTTAGTGTTGCAGAAGCTTCGAACCGAGCAGCTCTATGCTAAGCTTTTCAAGTGTGAATTCTGGTCTGATGAAGTACAGTTTCTTGGTCATGTTGTAAACAAGATGGGTATTCATGTCGACCCATCCAAGATTGAAGCAATCAAGAACTGGATTACGCCATCCTCTCCTTCTGAGATCCGTTCCTTTCTAGGCTTAGCTGGTTATTACCGGCGCTTTATTTCGAACTTCTCGAAGATCGCTTTGCCTTTAACAGCTCTGACGCACAAAGGTAAACCGTATATTTGGGGCTCGAAGCAAGAAGAAGCCTTTCTAACGCTCAAGCGTTTGTTGTGTGAAGCTCCTGTTCTTGCGCTACCTGAGGGTAATGATGATTTTGTCGTGTATTGCGATGCATCCAACCAAGGTCTCGGTTGTGTTCTTATGCAACGAGGCAAGGTTATCGCTTACGCATCAAGGCAACTTAAGATTCACGAAAAGAATTATACAACTCACGACCTCGAACTTGGTGCAGTTGTTTTTGCCTTGAAGATCTGGAGACACTACCTTTATGGTACTAAGTGTATCCTCTACACTGACCATAAAAGCCTTCAGCACATCTTTGATCAAAAGGAACTTAACATGAGGCAACGCCGATGGAACGAACTCATCAGCGATTACGATTGTGAGATCCGGTATCATCCTGGTAAGGCTAATGTGGTAGCCGATGCGCTCAGCCGAAAACCCTGCCAACTTAACTGTATCTTGCCGCGCACGCATCTTCACTTTGCGCCGATTCAAAGCAACCTTGAATCGCGTATTCGTGACGCGCAGCGCGCATCCATCAGTAACGGTAACCTTCGCGCCGAGTTAGCGTGTGGCGCGGAAGCACACTTTGTCCCTAATCTGAGTGGAATTCTCTGCTATCTTAATCGCATCTGGATTCCCTTTGATGAGAATCTTCGCGCTGATATCCTGAGTGAAGCGCACAAATCTCGGTATTCTATTCATCCTGGCGCTGATAAGATGTACAAGGATTTGCGCATAACTTATTGGTGGCCCGGTATGAAAAAGGATATTGCTGTGTTCGTAGCTAAGTGCCTGACTTGTTCTAAAGTTAAAGCTGAACACCAACGCCCATCTGGTTTGCTCGAACAACCAGAAATTCCTACGTGGAAATGGGAATGTGCAGCGATGGACTTTATTACCAAGTTACCTTTGACTGCAAGCAAACATGATAGCATTTGGGTAGTAGTGGATCGATTGACTAAATCTGCTCACTTTCTGCCCATTCGTGAAAACTACCGTGTTGAGCAACTCGCGCAGCTTTATGTCAAGGAAATTGTCTGCCGCCATGGTACTCCTTTGAGCATCATATCCGATCGCGATGGCCGTTTTATATCTCGCTTTTGGAAATCTCTCCAATCTGCACTAGGAACTCGCTTGGACATGAGTACGGCATATCATCCTCAGACTGACGGTCAGTCTGAGCGAACTATTCAAACTCTTGAGGATATGCTCCGATCTTGTGTTCTTGATTTTGGAGGTAATTGGGATTCACACCTGCCTTTGATCGAGTTTTCTTATAACAACAGCTATCATTCCAGTATCGGTATGGCCCCATTTGAAGCACTTTACGGTCGTAAATGCCGCTCCCCGATCTGTTGGAGCGAAGTGGGTGAAACTCAAATCACAGGACCCGAACTTGTTCAAGAGACAACCGATAAAATCGCCAAGATCCGTGATCATTTGCTGACTGCCAGAAGCCGACAGAAGAGTTACGCAGATCGTAGGCGAAAGCCTCTCGAATTTCAAGTTGGTGATCTTGTTCTCCTCAAAGTGTCGCCTTGGAAAGGTGTTGTCCGCTTTGGGAAGAAGGGTAAGCTTGCTCCTCGTTATGTTGGTCCATTCAAGATTCTCGCGCGTGTGGGAAAAGTTGCCTACAGACTTGACCTGCCGCTCGCGCTCAGTAATGTGCATCCAACGTTCCATGTTTCCAATCTCAAGAAGTGTTTAGCTGACGAGAACCTTCACATCCCACTTGATGAAGTTCAAGTTGATGAATCTATGCATTTCGTTGAGAAGCCTGTTGAGATTATGGATCGCGAGGTTAAGCAAACCAAGCGCAGTCGTATCCCTATCGTGAAAGTTCGTTGGGAGTCCAAGCGCGGAGCCGAGTTTACATGGGAAAGGGAAGATCAAATGAAGATCAAGTACCCGCACCTGTTCTCTGCGCAACCTACTTCGAGATAAATTTCGGGACGAAATTTCTTAAAGTAGGGGAGACTGTGACATCTGCCCTGATCCGACCCGACCCAGGTACCCGTTTCTCTTATCCGATCTCTTTCTTTTATGATTTAATATTTATTTATACTTATATTTTACTTTTAATAATAATATATATATATTTTCCTTCCCGCCTCTCTCTCTCTTTCTTTCCGCCGTCCCATCCCTCTTCTCTCTTTCCGCCTTCTGTTCCCTCTTGTCGCTGTCCCGCCCTTAAGCCTTGTTTCCTCTTTTTCTTCTAACTCTTTGCTTGTCCTTTGGTTCTTCCCGCCTAAGGATGTCTGCAGCTCCACGCGCCAGACTCCTTACATAGGAAGCCTGCGTGAAGACATCTTGTTCCTGCGATGCGTGAAGAGAACTCTTCTCGCAGCGCGCTAAGAATGCATGTTCTTCCCGCAATGCGCTAAGAATGTATGTTCTTCCCGCGATGCGCTTAGAATTCTTGTTCTTCACGCAGCACGCGAAGGATTTGTGATTCTTCCCGCAGTGCGCTAAGGATTGTTGTGCCAGCCTTCGCGCTCGCGCACTCAGCCTTCCCGCGCTTAACCCTTTGAGTTTTTCTGCTGTTTAATCTAGCCGTTTGCTTTTGTGTTGTCTTATCTTTTGTGTTGTTGACCTAATCTGCTTTATGTCTGAATAGTTACTTTCGGCGCAGCATGCGCACCAACCCCATTGGTTGGCAGATAAAGTGACTGACATTATCTTTTGAGATCTGCTTTTGCCATGCTTGACCAGTACCTTTATCTGACCTGCCCATGCCTTTTTACTGTTCGCTGTCAGCTTTATCTTGCCCCCTGCAGCTGCCATATCTTTTGATATCTTTACTTTTCAGAACTTTTTACCGTTGATATCTTTTCTTTTACTTTTTGAGATCTTTTCCCCTTTTTCTAGGGTTTGTGTCTCCTAGGGTTTTCCTATAAATAATAATAATATTTTCATAACACATCACACACAAACACTTAATCTCTCCTGTTCTCTTGCTCCTTGCTCTCTCTGCCGTCTTCCTCTCCTGCCTCCGTCTTCCTCCCTGTTCTTCCCTGCTTTTCCGGTAATATATATATATTATATATAATAATTTACTTATTAATTATGCTAACTTATAATCAAGACTTAAAACAGATCATTAAAACAATAATCTTATTTATAGGTTAACTTGTGCTTGTTTAAAGTTGGTTCTTGCTTTATCTTACACCGCATCGTTTATCAAGTGAGTAATCTCGTATCTAATCCCTTTTTGCTTTTAATGTTTTGGGATGTTCATGTGTTCATACAAACTTAGAGTCTTAAACTGTTTATGAACTTTAGTCGCGCAGTATCCCATGTGTTGAGGACGTAGACTTGGCTGTTTATTTGTATGTGTGGATCATTAACCGTATGGACGGTCTATTCCGCAGTTTTCATGGTACCATTAGATGAACACGGGAGAACATTCGTTTATGATTTTCTCTTTTGTTTACACATGCACAGTTAGTCTTGTTTGTGAGCTCAATTGTGAGCACTGGCAGTCTTGTCTCTTAGAGTTGGTCCCGATCAGATTACACCCTTGTTGAAAACCAGACATACACATGTTGCGCGCAGATTTATTGTTATCTATGTATTGTATTAAACTTGATTTCTCACCAACACGCAAGTGTTTGACGTTTATTTTAACACATGTTCAGGTTTGCAGTAGCTGTTTTGGAGCTTGTGGACACGTAGGACGTTTTTACTTTTGGACCTAGAATTAAAATGTATCAGGACAAGTTAATGATGTTTGAATGTTATAATTTATAATATATTGATTTATGTTTGATTTATGTTCTTTATTTTCCCCGCTGCGCGTGCGCGATAAAATGTGTATTAATAAATATTGACACCAATAGTGTCACGAGTAATGAAACAATATGTGGCGCCCCGATGTATAATCCGCCTTTGGTCGGGGTGTTACATTTCGTTTATATATATTTAAGATATTGTAGCTCTTTTAACAGCAAAGGCATGTATATACTGGATCACCCTTCCGACTGAAGAACAGGTGGCTCGACCCATCCACCCATGAGGAAACTCACAACTAGGAAAACCTTTGATTTAATCAGAACAAAATGATCCAGACGAGACTCAAACCGACGACCTAACCTATTGAAAGTCATAAGGCTACTGACTACCGCTAGACCGATTAATCCATTTTAGATATAGATTGATAGTAAATTTAGTCTCTGAAAAAGATATGAAGAATTCTTTGCAATTAATCCTGATTAAATTAGTTTGGGTTTAGTCCTAACAACAACAAAGAAATATGTTTTTCTTCTTTAAATTAACTCTATTTAATTAAGTTACGTAGGCATGAATGATGAAAACGAAAAGAAATAAAACAAGTTTCACGCATTCAATTTTTTTTATACTTAAAATCAAATTAAACTAGTAGTTATGTAGATTAAATAAATAATTCAAATAACCCCTCACTATAGTTATCATTACATATGTTTGGCGATACTAATACTACCTATTGTGGGCTAATTAGCAGTGACACATGGGCTTGTTAACACCCTTGGCATCTCGCTATGCAAAGCAACGTGAGTGCTTGGGCGGGTAGCCTCTTAACGCTCTTTTAACACGAAAAGGAGATTAGATCCACACCCTCCATCAATCACATGCCTCACACATTTATTTATTTTTCTTTTATTTATTTTTTAGTTAAACAACGTCACACTTGTTAACGATTAGCTAAAACCCGTTGCCTATGTTACAATGACGTAGAAGGGAGTTTTACACTTTTTAGTTAAACCAGAACGTATAGCCTAACAACTAAACTCTTTATGTTTAGATGACGCATATGTGACATCACTCTCGCTATCGGTATCACTTACAATTACATCTTTATATATGTAATTCTTATTTGATATAATTTAAATTCACAGTGTTATTTTAAGCTTGATAAATAAGCAATGTTACATAAAACAATCGCAATCGAATTGATATAAAAGGTAAAATTAAGTTGGAATGGTGAGCTTCTTTTGATTATTTCTTAACAATATTTTATTTATATAGTTATAATGCTTTCATTAACTACACGATAAAGATACATTAGTGTGGGAAAAAAAATAACTATTGTTCTGGACACATGTTGTAATTGTTTAATTATGCCACATTTATGTTGAACGATTATGCTAAATAGCTTTTCAAATATCAAAGATGCACTTCTAACTTCAACTTCGTTGGATTGAATTGAATCTGTTGACTCATAACCCCTCTTGACTGGGACAATAACTAAGGGTCACTTATGCCATGTTGTTGCAACAAAGTAGCACGGGTGTCCGATGGTTTAAAATCCACATAAATATTTGGGTTTCGATGCTGGAAGGACTTATAAGTTCTATCATGCAAAAAAAATGTTGCAACACATGCATTGTAGACATATACAAGACAACACTGTTCCATGTTAACATAAGTAATAATCACATGACATATATATAAAATTCTTCAATCAGCGGTTTTTAACGTTTTATGATATGGCGTTTGTGAACTTAATGTGTGAAACCTTCCCGTGTATTCGCTTAAAATAACAACCACCAACTTAAGATTATAGTTTATAATTCTTAATTCTTTTTGTTCACCTTTCAAGGGATCTTGGTGTAGACACTTCTTTCATCTTTTCGTTTGTGTTTAAAATCCAATTACTTTTAGATGGCGCAGTTATTATTTTTTGATGTCATTTGGCGACACGCATTGGACCACAAAGTGACAAAACCATCTATAAAAATGTTGAAACAATATATGATGTAGGTCCAACTCCTATCACATGGGGCCGGCCTCTTCATACCTCACTTTTGATACAATGATTAAAGGTATATATGTAACTTTTTCAATATAGACAATAATCAGCATCTAAACTAATACCAAATATCATAGGGGACCCATCCAAAATCAATAGACCAACATTCTTAGTATCTTCAATCCCCAACCTTGCCCTACTCGGTCATAGATTTTTAGTGCGTCGGTATACATATTCACCAACTATAAAAACAAGTGTCAACTTACAGTTGTTGGGATATAAGTACGTCTTTTAGCTTCAAAATTCTTGGTGGGTGTTGGGGTTTGATTGATGCTTGGGGAATTGGAGTTCAGTTTTTGAGTTTTTAGGTCTTGGGGGTTTGGAAACCAACTAGATTTCCAATCAGGTTTTAAGGGGTTCATTTGGTGGTTGGTTGTCGGTTCGGCATCATTACTCGTGGTGGATTGTTTGATGGGGGTGTTATGTCTAAGATCCTAGATAATAATGTGGGTTCCTCAATGGATGTGGTTGTTTGGTCTCCTTGGTGTGTTTGGCCGTGTCCTTTTAGGGGTTTCCAATGTTGCCCGACTGGACATGCGAGGTCCAAAGGGATTCCTCGGTTGGTTGCGCATATCAAACGACTCCATTGTCGTCGAATGAGCGGAAGGGGCCCTACGCGACGTCGTCTCCACGGATTATGATTTATTTATTTCGGTTGGGGAGGCTTTATGTAACATTTCGGGTTTTATTACCTTGTATTTGTAATCATACCCAACCCGGTTTGTAGCCGGGTATTTCATCAATAAAAAGATTCCCACATTTGTTAGTATTTTAGTGTATTTATATTTTGTGGTTTAATTGATAATAACTATCAAATATGTGCAAAATCAACCCCTTAACTAACTTTGACCCTCTTATGCACCCCACCCCAAAGTGTAAGGACCAAATTGCAAATTAAAAAATAACAATCTTCTTTTCCCTCCATTCCTCTTTCCGGCCGACCCCCACCTTTTCTTGATCCTTAATTCACAGAATAATCATGAAATTGATATTGCTAAATCAATGGTTGACCAAAAACGAATCACACCGACGCTTTAATTATGGAATGAACTACGTATTAACGGCTAATATCGATAAAATTCAAACCGTGGCTAATCAGACCTTACCTCGTTTCAGTTAAACTTACACACACCATCTCTGCACCACCACGTCTTTTAACCCTAACTCAATTTCTAGTTATGAATCCGTCATGGCCTGTTTCGAGTTCAAGCTAGAGTCGCAACACTACGCTCCTTATTCTCCCTCAATTCGTTACTATTTCTAGTAATTGATACATGCATTTAATTCATTTTTAACTGATTAACAAATCCCACAAATCAATTTTAACAAACAATGATCAATTGAACCGATTTGATATTCTAGAGTTTATAGGATAATCTGGATCAAACAATCATACTTTATAAATATTTGTTTTCATCTAATAAACAGGTGAGACACCAGCCCAGTTGGCTGGTGCAAGTTTCGTTAAGACTTTGGCTTGGAGAGACCAGGGTTCGAGTCTCTCCCAGCCCGTTTATATATATATATATATATATATATATTAAATTCACTTATATTAACTAATTAATTAACAACATATACATAAAACATCTAATAAACTTTATTTTGTTAAAACCGAACCCCGAGCTATTATTTTCCGGACTTTTGAACTTTTCCCCGACATCTATATATTAAACACATATATATATATGTGTTTAATATATATATATATATATATATATATATTAAACACATATATTCTTCTTATACTAAAATAAACCGAACTAACGACCTCTTCCCAAAAGTAAATCTTGTTCGACTTTCCGTAAGTTGTTATATAATAATAATAATGATAGTTAATCTAATGTTGTCGTTACGCAAATTGTACTTAAACCGCATTGTATCCCAAATCCATGACAAGTTTTATAATTTTTGTTTCGATCATTAATTAATTAATTAATTTTATCATTAACAACTAGGAAAATTTGTCAACGTATCCCGAGGAGCGTGAGCGTTTCTATCTATTGTCTCATCACTTATTCCACTTGTTAAGGTGTGTAATTCGTATCCCTCTTTTTTACTGTGTTATATATTTTGGGGGCGCTATGTGTTCACAAGCTAAATAGAATATCATTTCACTACAATTCCATTATTTGCGTAGATATGCAATTGCATTAGTTGATACGTGTGAATGCGACTATGTGTTTACTTTGGAGTTATGGTTGTTGGTATCTCATCCTCATACTCATTAGTATGATCATACGTCACCGGAGTAATTCGACCCGTTGGGACAAGAGAAATGACCATTTTTATATTATTTTTATGCTAGTTGTAGTAATTCATATTTATCGCAAGGAATTGTCATTTTCCATATTATATATACAAAAATTGTGATTACTTGCTCAACTTTATGTTGACAAACCTATCTATTTCACGCATGACGCATGTAGATTTTTGGGATGAAGAAAGAAGTTAAAGAATAGATTGGACCTTAGGTTGCATGACGAATAAAGATGGATTTTATTATTAACTGTGATATTATTTCCGTTAAGACAATATTATGTTTTTGTGTACTTGAATGCTTTATGAAATAATAATTTAGATATTGACACATGTAATTTATTTAGTGTCTGTTGAGCTATGATACAAATTATGTCATGCCCCTGCATGTTCCGCAGTAGGTTGGGGTTTGAAAGATTGGTATTAGAGTCGAAAGCTATAAGATAGGTGGTTATATGCAGCGACCTAGTAGCATGCTTACGGTCCCTATACGTGCTCCTATACGTGCACCATACTTGTTTAAATTTTTGTACATAGCTTAGCATATTTAAATTGTTTATTGTATACAATTGTACACAAAAGCACACACTTATTCCGAGGCTATACCTCACCCTCAAAATTATTTTCAAAACTCTAGGACGATTTTTAATCGGGAATTTTCTTAAGAAATCCCACCTTTTTATTTCCCCTCTCCTTGAGGATAATTCTTGTGACGAATATGTAGTAACAGGAAGGGGACACACTGGTTCACCGAACCCTTGACACAAAGGCTTGCGAGCCTAAGGAAGTACAATGAGCATAAATCTCAATCAACCACGAGCCCCGGTTGCCTTCCTGGAGGGTTTGGTGAGGGTGTGAAACCTATTAGGCCAAAGCATATCACACCAATCATTCACGAATCTACTACCCTCATTGTATCAATCGTTGTTATGTGATGATCACACCCTCAATTTATAACCGAATTCATGGTGATTTGTGGCTAAACTCGGTTTTCCGTATTGTGTTTTAGTTGAATGGATGGGTGAAGTATACGAGTACGAGGTGGTTCCTGAACTACTTCAACCATATACCTCAACACCCCCCATAACTCTATTTTCATCAATTTTGTTAAACCAACCCATGGTAACACATGGATATTTCACAGAACAAATTTTTGGTAGGAAGGAACCATGGTGGTCCATGAAGTCCTAACCAACATATGAATCCATAAATCTCATTTTATGTTACGTTATTATTATTTTTCCTCAAAATGTTTAAAGATGATAAAACCTTGTATAATCAAGTTTCATAAGTGATGAAATTCTCAACCTCAACCATAATCTCAACCTCAAATTGTTAATAAAATTCACAAGTATCAATTTACGCAAACTCATATACTTACAATATTCACCTGAGTCTCATGAAATTTTACACATTTTCTCTTTGCGGTATGTCTTCCCGCCTCCTCAACCGTAACCGTCGCATCGTCAGTTCTAGCCGTAGCATGTCTTCTCGCATTGCGAAGGGAATCGTGGAAACCCTCCCAACACTCATTTCTCAGCTCCAAACCGTGAATGCTGCTGCTATAGCTCCCGTGAACCCAAACCCAAATGCTTGCTCTTTCAAGCAATTCACGAATGCTAACCCGACCAATTACCTTGGAGCCGAGGGTGCAACCATCCTCCTTTAATGGTTTGAGCACATGGAAAGCGTATTACTCCATTGTGCGTGTCTGGAAGACAACAATACCATTTATGCCTCAAGCGTTTCAAATGAGTGCTCTTACTTGGAGTAATAGTTTAGAGTACTCTCTTGGGGCCTGAAGTTTCCATGGGATGACCTCAAGAAGCTCATGTTGGAAAGGTTTTGCCCAAAATATGAATTTCGTAAGTTGGAAGAGGAGTTCTGGACTTGAAACAAGAAAGTGGTGATAATACCACTTACAACGATCGGTTCCACGAGTTGAGCCTCCTCATCCCGCACATGGTCACTCCTTTGGAATGTGCCATTGACAAGTACATCTCGGGTTTGCCGATGCAAATTCAAGATTCTGTCCTAAGTCGTGATATGAAGGTCCTTCATAATGCCATTACCCTAGCCGGCCCTCACTGAGAACCACGTTAAGGTCGGGACCTTGACACAAAAGAGTTTCAAACGCCCAATGGCAAGCTCGCATCCGAGCCCGCTAAAGAATCCAAGCCCGAATCCTCGAAACACAACATCAACCATAACTCATCCCATTACCGCAACAACAAAAGAAAGCCCAACTCACAAAACTATGTCATAGCCTAATCGCAAGCCCATCAAGCCCCTCCAAACAAGAAACCATACACCGGCCCACACCCGTATTGCAACACTTGCCAATGCCACCATCCGGCCCAATCCACTTGCCAGGTGTGCAACAATTCCCACTAGTTTGGCCACCTCATCCAATATTGTCGAGAAGCACCCCATGTGCAAGTCGCTCCACCGTAATTCGCAGCATCGAACCAAGCCAACCGAGTCGTTCCTCGTGCTCCAATCATTAACCCCGTTAGGGCTTGTTACAATTGCGGTGACCTAAATCACCACCGTAACGCGTGTCCTCGACTCGCTCAAGCCCTCCAAGCCTATGCTGCACACAACCCTACTACTCCTCCTAAGCCTAACAAGTGCAAACTTACCAACCCCAAGTACCCCAACTCATGGATCCTCCAACTCCTCAAGCCCAACCCATGGTCATGCAAACCTATCAAGCTCCAACCCCTCAAGCTTCGACTTCTCAAACCCAAGTATCTCAAGGAACACAAGGGCGATCTTTCGCCATCAATGCTCATCAAGCCCAAAACTCGAATGATGTGGTGAACGATAAGCACCAGCCATTGGTATTATTTGATTCGGGAGCCGATATGAAGTTAATTTCCTCTGATTTTGAATACATACTTGATGTGCCCCTTAGTAAATTGCCAAAACCCTTCACGATAGAAATAGCTAATGGTAGTTCGATCATTGTTGACTCCGTTGTCCGTAATTGTACGCTCACGCTTAATAGGTAAAAGTTCTCCATTGATCTTATTCCAATGCAAATGGGTAGCTTCGACGTCATAGTTGGTATAGATTGGCTCCATCTTCACCATGCCGAAATTCTATGTTTCAAGAAACTTATTCGTATCCCTATCAAAGGGGGCGTGATTCTAAACATTCCCGGAGAAAGACCCTTTTCGAAGATAAATCTCATGTCATGCATCGAAGCCCAATGTTATTTACGCAAGAAGTATGCCGCTTTCTAAGCCCATGTCACCACAAAGGCCTGTGAATAAAAGCAACTTTCCGACATCCCGATTGTTCGCGACTTGTAACATCTCAGATTTCCATACTCGTATTCGTTTGTATTTAACACGATTCGGGAACATTATTCGGATCCTCATTATTTATAAAATCAAACAATTATAAATATTTAAGATCTATATTTTCATTTTATACTCTTCATGTTCTTAAAGTTGTTCATTCTTTGTTTAAACTTTAAAATAATAAAGAAATAACCAGTTTAGGAAGTACAAGGACTTATGTAACATCCAACTTTTGTTAAATAATACATAATAGAGAGTTTGTTTTTAACTGTGTGTCGTTAAGTTAGTCGTGTGTTAAGTATTTGGATAATATTTGGAGTAAGAATTGGGAATGGGTGGTGGGACCCATGAGACCCCCCTCTATATATACCCAACTACTTCTTCCTTTCTTTTCTTTTCTCATCCAAACACACAAACACACACACACTCAAGAAACACACACATACTCTCTCTCTCTAGCACTCGGATTTAAAATCCAAGCCAAAGAAGGGTGGCATCTTGTGTTTAACATCGTCATGCAACAAGAATCACGTACAGATATACGTATTGTCCAGATCTGAACTCGAACTCGAAGCAAAAGGTGGGTTTCGGTTTAAATGGTTAAGTTTTATGGTTAGAATCGTCATGCAAACAGATATAATGATAGATCGGGTTGTAAAATGTAAGAAAAAAAATATAAACTTGGTAAGTTATAACCTCTTGGGTGCACTTTATGATAAAAAGGTGGTGTTTAGACTTTGAGAGATGGGTTCAGGATCAGGTGCATGGGGTCAGAATGTGTCGAAAGTTGGGAAGAAGTAAAAATCAGGTCCTGAGGAAGAACCACGAAGTAAAATGGCTTTAAAATGGTAAAAACGAAGAAAGGAAGGCGTTTCGCATCGCTCAGCCTTGAGAAGCGAAACAGGCGTTTCGCTTCGCTCAGCCATGCGAAGCGAAACACTCTCATGTGAAGCGAAACGCTCCCATGCGAAGCGAAACAGTTCCATGTGAAGCGAAATTCTTCCATGCGAAATTGTATAAGCTCAACCCCAGCCAGGGGCGCTGCCCCTTGGACCCTGTTAGGGGCTGCCGCCCCTAGACCCCGCTACCAGGGGCGCTGCCCTCAGACCCCCGTTAGTTGAGGGTTTCATAAATTTAGATGTAGAAAGTTGTGGTAATAGATAATTGACCCGCGTAATGTATTGTACAGTTAGCCGTGCACAACTAAAGAAGGGAATTACCATTAACGGCGAGAGAAATCGACTCCAGGTGAGTTCTAGCCCCATTTCTCTTTGAAATGTTTTCGGGGCTGTGTGCATACTCCTATGTAATAGTTAATATATTTACTTAATTGATACGTGTATGATACGTGTATGACTATGTATTGGATGTTATTACTATATAATGATAGTATAAATGAGCATGTATATATATATATTATTATATACATGAGATAGGTAAAATATGCACGTATGATAAATGTATGGTTATTCGAGGCAGTAGGGACCAGACCCTTATAATATCTGTAGTGATAGGGACCAGACCCTTACAATATCTGTGATGTTTAATGTAGAATAGCTTATGGTATACCATAGGGTTTATTAAAGTAAGTATGTAAGTACGTATGCATGTATATAAGATATATATATATATATATATATATATATATATATATATATATATATATATATATGTGTGTGTGTGTGTGTGTGTGTGTGTGTGAAAATAATAGAAAACTAAGGTATGAATACGTATCTTCGGACGCGTATGAGTAAGGGTATGAATGTATTGTATGTAAATTGATTAACTAGAACTCACTCAGCGTAGCTGACTTTTAGTATGCACGCAGGCAAATAGGTTGAGGCAGTTGGCTTAAGGAGGGACACAGGGCATGGACTGAAGAGACTGGCATCCATGATGAAGTGTTATGATTGTTTTAATTAATTACTTATGAAAAGACAATTTGTATGTTAAGACAAGAATGAATGTTTTGTAATATGATTTTTGAAGTTTTTAATCATTCCGCGAAGTTTTTAATTTACTCTGATTTTAGAACTGTGTTTATGAGTAAATCCAACATCAAAGTAGGGTTACCAGGAACGAGGCCTTACAACTAAAATTGACAAATAACAAATATGTTTCACCTTGGACCCGGGGCGCCGTGCGGTGGCTACCCCCTATGGTGGCCGCGCACCGCCGTGAGACACCTGTGCAGATCCTATAGTTTGTTATACCTTCCTACTTCGTTTTTAGCACGAAATCATTTATTTTTGGACCATATCGTGTGTTTTAAGCACCAAGAAATCTCACGTAGACTAAATACTTGTCCATATACACCCCTTCCTCAAGAACGAATTTTACTGCTTATAATATTGATTTGGTCATTAAAACTTGATTCAGTTTCTTAAACGAGTAAACTAATTAAATATGGTTCGTTTTTGTGTATTCTATATAAACAAGACTTATATCATCTGCCACAAATTTCCATAAACCCTAAATTATCATTCCCAGCTGTCACTCTCTCCTGTCCATCATAATCTTCTTCGTTTTAGCCATTATACTTGAATAAACAAGCTTTGGAGGTTGACTTTGCTATTACAACGATCTTTGACTCCACTTTTCGGTTGAATCACTCACTTTCCGGGTAAGTTGTGAACTGTAAAATCATTCATGCATATACCCTAGTCAATGAACTTCAATAAATTTCTGTGGCTGAAGGGTTGTGACATTTGAGCCAAAACAAGGTACACATCAGTACGTAATTACCGATTAAGCAAATAAACGCCTTTTGCGTAACAAACAAACGATTAACCAACGGGTCGGGTTATGACCCAGATATCTCGGAGGGCCATCTATAAGTGATATATGATCTATATAAGCTAAAATATTAGAAATATGATCTTAGTTTGATAGCAAACAAGTTAAACGAAAACATGCTCGTTTAACCACCCGCTACAGATTTAAACGCAAAAGATAGTTACAAACCAAGCATTGTATCATCCGTTAAGCCGAAAAAGACTTACCAAACACTTATTTGAAATGTTTTAAGTGTTCCATGAAAATATTTTTGATTTTTACAAACATATAGTATGTTTTTATAATTTTACACAAAACTAGCCGAAAAACACTCGTTTTCGCGCTGTTTAATGCACCCGATAAGTTTTTCACGCCAAAAACCGAACCCGAACTAAATTTGGACCGGGCTTTTCGTTTTTGGGCTTGAGAAATCAGAAACTTGGGCCAAAATGGGCCCAAGGTGGGCCCATATATATCCCGATCGCAACAGCAACCCCCCCTTTTAGTTCTTTCATATTTAAACTAGATACAAGATATTTTAACCTCATTTTCTTGAAAACTCTGGATACAAACTCTAGCCGCACATGTTCAGAACCAAGCTGGAGGTCCAATTGGAACGTGTACCTTCAAGAATTACCTTTACTGCAAGCCCAGTACGTTAAGGGCACTGAGAGAGCTATAGGCTTCCTGCGTTGGGCTGAGAAGGCCGAATCGGCATTTGAGATGTGTAATTGTCCCCCTGCCAGTAGGGTCAAATTTGCTGCTGGAACACTTGAAGATTCTGCCCTCACTTGGTGGAATTCGAACGTACAGATCCTTGGATTGGAACTGGCTAACGCGATGAACTGGGAGGAGTTCAAAAACATGATGCGAGAAGAGTACTGTCCGAGAGAGGAGATTGCAAAGTTGGAGTCAGAATTTTGGTCATTGAAGATGGTGGGTTCGGAAATCGAAGCCTACACTACCCGTTCTCACGAGTTAGCTGTGATGTGTCCGCGGATGGTAGATCCGCCGAGTAAGAGGATTGAAATTTATATTGATGGGTTAGCACCGCAGATTCAGGGCATGGTGACGTCTTCCAGACCAGCCACGATACAACAAGTGATCCAGTTAGCTCACAAACTGACGGATCAAGCAGTGACCCAAGGTGCGCTACCACCTAGGGTTCAACCACTAAAGCCCGTGACAACCCGAGCACTGACAACAACAACAACAGCAACCCGAGCAGCGGGAAGAGAAAATTTGACATTACTAGATCCTCATCCTCGAACCCCCCTCAGCAACACCACTACTGTAAGCGGTAGCGGGCAGGGTTCGAGCGGATATGCTGGGAGATATCCGAAGTGCAACAGGTGTAATTACCATCATGCTGGCCCGTGTGACCGTGTCAAATGTCAGAGATGTGGAAAAATGGGTCACCAGGCAAAGGAATGTAGAGGAGAGCTTGCGGCAAAGGGTGCTCCTAAACCACCCATGACGACTAAGGGATGTTTCGAATGTGGTCAAGAGGGCCATTTTAAGAAGGACTGCCCTAAGCTGAAACAGAACGACAACAATGGAGGTAATGGAAGTGGCAGTGGTGGTGGAAACAATGGTAAAGGAAGAGCTTTTGTTATTGGGTCGGGTCAAGCCCGCAATGATCCGTACGTGGTG
Organism: Bidens hawaiensis; assembly: GCF_021521415.1. NCBI lineage: Eukaryota > Viridiplantae > Streptophyta > Magnoliopsida > Asterales > Asteraceae > Bidens > Bidens hawaiensis. The sequence continues at coordinate 200,074 of NW_027495375.1, read as the reverse complement.
ACTGGTAAGTTCCCTGTGAACGATTGTTTTGCTTCTGTATTGTTTGACACTGGAGCTAATAGGAGTTTTATGTCGAAAGCCTTTAGCCAACTCTTAGACTTAACTCCAACCCCGTTAGATGCTAAGTTTCCGGTTGAATTAGCTGACGGTAAGACTATAGTAACGACTCATGTACTTGCGGGATGCAAGTTGAAACTGTCAGGTCATGTTTTTGATATCGACCTTATTCCTTTTACGCTTAGTAGTTTCGATGCCGTTGTCGGCATGGACTGGTTATCCGAGAACCGAGTGGAGATTATATGTCACGATAAGATAGTCCACATTACTACCCTTTCCGGCGAGATCATTTCGATCCGAGGTGAGAGATGCGGCATGACCACCAGCGTCATTACCCTCTTGAAGGCGCAGAAGTATCTACGAAAGGGTCATCCGGCAATTTTGGCGCAGATTGTTGAGAAACCCGCGGAGGAGAAGCGAATTGAAGATATACCGATTGTGCGAGATTTTCCGGAAGTTTTCCCGGAGGATTTGCCTGGACTCCCTCCTATTCGTCAAGTCGAATTCCAAATCGAGTTGACACCCGGTGCAGCACCCATAGCACAAGCCCCGTATCGGCTCGCACCGGCGGAGCTTCAGGAGCTGTCCACGCAGTTACAAGATTTGTTGGATAAGGGTTTTATCCGACCTAGCTCATCGCCATGGGGAGCCCCTGTCTTATTTGTCAGAAAGAAGGACGGGACTTTCCGCATGTGCATCGACTACCGGGAGTTGAACAAGGTGACGGTCAAGAACCGTTATCCTTTACCCCGAATTGAGATCTGTTTGACCAGCTCCAAGGATCGAGTTACTACTCGAAGATCGATCTACGATCCGGTTACCACCAACTAAGAGTGCGCGAAGAAGATATCTCAAAGACGGCTTTCAGAAAACGGTATGGTCACTACGAGTTTTCGGTTATGCCTTTTGGCTTAACTAACGCACCAGCCGTATTTATGGATCTCATGAATCGAGTGTGCAAGGCGTACCTCGACAAGTTTGTGATTGTGTTTATTGACGATATCCTGGTCTACTCCAAGAACAAGGCTGACTATGAGGAACACTTAAGGGTAATTTTGGAATTATTGAAGAAGGAACAACTGTATGCTAAACTCTCGAAATGTGAGTTTTGGCTTCGCGAGGTTCACTTTTTAGGACATGTGATCAACGAGAATGGTATCCATGTCGATCCCGATAAGGTAGAGACCATCAAAAACTGGGAAGCACCTAAGACTCCGACTGAGGTGCGGCAATTCCTAGGACTGGCCGGCTACTACCGACGTTTCATCGAGAGATTTTCAAAGATTGCTCAACCCCTCACCGCTTTGACTCACAAAGGCACTAAGTACAATTGGGGTGACGCGCAAGAATCCGCTTTTCAACTGTTGAAAACCAAACTCTATAGCGCCCCTATTCTAGCCCTCCCCGAGGGAACGGAAAATTTCGAGGTACACTGTGATGCATCGATGCAAGGTCTCGGTTGTGTGCTGATGCAACTCGAGAAGTTATAGCTTATGCCTCTCGACAACTACGGTTCAAGAGAAGAACTACACGACCCATGATTTGGAACTCGGAGCTGTGGTGTTTGCCCTTAAGATATGGAGGCATTACTTGTACGGTACCAAGTTTACCATTTACACTGACCACAAGAGTCTCCAGCATATCTACGATCAGAAGGAGCTGAACATGCGACAGCGTCGTTGGGTCGAGTTGCTTAAAGATTATGATTGTGCCATCAAGTACCACCCTGGCAAGGCCAATGTAGTGACTGATGCCCTCAGTAGAAAAGAAACCGATAAACCCAGGCGAGTGTGAGCATTGCAACTCACGATTCATGTCAGCTTACCCGATCAGATTCGCGATGCACAACTTGAAGCTTTGAAAGATGATAATCTTCCATCAGAACTCATGCGGGGCATGAACAAGCAACTTGAAACCAAATCGGACGGGGTCCGATATTTTGAGAACCGGATTTGGGTTCCACGATACGGAGAGTTGAGAACTCTGGTGATGGACGAAGCACACAAGTCCCGATATTCTATCCACCCTGGCTCAGATAAAATGTATCATGACATAAAGGCACTTTACTGGTGGCCAAACATGAAAGCCGACATGCCACCTACATGAGCAAATGCTTGACTTGTGCCAGAGTCAAAATAGAATACCAGAAACCATCTGGTCTACTGCAACAACCGGAACTCCCAATGTGGAAATGGGAACACATCTCAATGGATTTTATCACGGGTTTACCTAAGACACCGACGGGATGCGATACCATTTGGGTGATCGTGGACCGGTTGACTAAGTCTGCACACTTCTTAGCAATTAAGGAATCGGACAAAATGGAAAGACTGACTCGCGTCTACATGAAGGAAGTAGTGTCTAGACACGGAGTGCCTGTCTCAATCATTTCTGATTGAGATTCCCGTTTCACTTCGCACTTTTGGAAGTCGCTACAGAGTGCCCTAGGCACACGCCTTGATATGAGCACAGCCTACCATCCTCAGACGGATGGGCAAAGTGAACGAACTATTCAGACCTTAGAGGACATGTTGGGTACATGCGTATTGGATTTCGGAAAGAGTTGGGAACCTCACTTACCTTTGGTAGAGTTTTCGTATAATAACAGCTACCACGCAAGTATTAAAGCAGCGCCGTTTGAAGCACTGTACGGACGGAAGTGTCGATCACCACTCTGCTGGGCAGAGGTGGGTGACAGCCAAATCACTGGTCCAGAACTAGTACTTGAAACTTCGGAAAAGATTGTTCAAATCCGAAACCGCATGGCGGCAGCACGAGATCGCCAAAAGAGTTACGCCGACAAGCGCCGAAAACCTCTCGAATTTCAAGTGAACGATCGAGTGTTACTCAAAGTCTCACCTTGGAAAGGTGTGGTTCGCTTTGGAAAGCGAAACAAACTCAACCCACGATATGTTGGTCCTTACCGGATAACGGAACACGTTGGTCCGGTGGCGTACCGACTGGACTTACCAGCGGAACTCAGCAGTGTACACAATGTTTTCCACGTATCCAATTTGAAGAAATGCTTATCCAATGAAACCCAAGTAGTCCCTTTGGACGAACTGCAAATTGATGAACAGCTACGCTTCATTGAAGAACCAGTTGAAATTTTGGACTGGGATACCAAAACACTCAAGCACAGCAAAATTCCAATCGTTAAGGTTCGTTGGAACTCGAGACGTGGACCGGAGTTCACGTGGGAACGCGAGGATCAAATGATGAAAAAGTATCCCCACCTTTTTGAAGGGCTGACCAAACACCGGAAACCGCAAAACCCGACAAACCGTCAGAAATCACCGGAGGTATGAATTAAATTTCGGGATGAAATTTCTTTCTACTAGGGGATGGTATGACAAACTGAAAATTTTTCTTACTTTTTCAGACACTCATCACGACTTGACTCAAATTTTCGGGACGAAAATTCTTTAACATGGGAATGATGTGACAATCGTCAATTTCAGGTTAACTCCGTTAACTCAACTCCGTCAATTCAAACTTAAAGATCACTGAATCTATAACGCACACCTTATTACATTTAAACTAGGGTTTAAATGACGCTTAACACTTACTACATGTGTAGTCTTTCGGGAATTGCACCGAAACGCAAACGAGTTGACGCAAACGATTGGTGAATAAACGAAAAACGTCAAAACAATAATTATGTGATAATTATGTGTTAGACTTATGTGTTATGTGATAACATGGTATAAACGTTAACTCAATGTGCTAGAACTAGTTATGTAAGCTAGAAAAGTAACATTTGGAAGTTGAGGGACTAAAGTGTAACATGTTATTATAAATAATAACATAAACTAAAATCCTAACACTCTTTCTCTCCCTCCCAAACCCGACGGCAGCTCTAAGCCCCCCCTTGCGATCGGCCTCATATACACACATACAATCATGATTGTTCAAGTTTGATTGAAGATTAAGGTGTTAGGAAGGTATAAACAACTATCCTATGCATCCTCTATGCTTAATTTCGATTTTAATGGGTTAATTATAAACCCTAGGTCTGATTTTTATATGTGATGGTGTTCATGTGTCTTGTTTTGATTGAAAGATGTATTGATTGTTGAATTGATAGCTAGTATTGGTGCTATTGCATGTTAATTGTTGTGTCTTTGAGTTTGAGATCAAATAAAACCCTAACCATGTGTGTATGGTGTAATTGATATGCATGGATAGTGGTTATAGTGTCTAGAATGTTATATGAATGATTTGTGGTCCATAGATGGTTAATATGTTGAGTTTGGATGCAAACAGTTTCTGGACAGATTGTGTTGTTGATGTTCAATTGACTGTAACGGGGTGTAAATGTGAAAATTGGTTGAGATAATTGATACTACAGTAAACTAGGTTGAGTCTAGTTTCTAAAGAATGTAAATTTGCAATTTTTGAACGTGTAAAAGTTAACCTTTATGATTTTACAAAAACGTTGTGCAAAGCTGAGTTGTTAGACCTGCTGTTAGGTTGTTTTGTAAATGTTATATCTCATGAACTACGAGTCCAATTGGGTTGGTTCCACTTCTGAAAGTTGACTTGTTGACTTAGGAACCTAACCCAAGTGGTCTTGCAATTATTGGATTTTTCGTTTATCGGGAATTTCAAATAACATTCTGTTGCGCATGAATTTGACTGTTATGAGTTTGCTGTAATGATTTGATTATTGTGAGAAACCTAATGGAATAAAAATATAATAAAATATGTTCTGGAAACCTAAGAAATATATGCTTTTGTGATGATTTTTGGTAAATTAATTGTGATGCTATGATCGGTGGGATAGACTAGTTTTTCAAGTAGAATTCTGTCGTTAAGAAACTAGTTGCTGAATTTTGTGAAAGTTGCATGAAACAACGTGATTGCTAATTTATTATCATGTTTTGACCAAATTGTCCTTGAGGGGAATGATTGCTAATTAATTGTCGTGTTTTGACCAAAATGCCCTTGCGGGGAATAATTACTAATTGATTGTCATGATTTGACCAAATTGCCCTCATGGGGAATAATTGCTAGTTAATTGTTATGTGTTGAGCAAATTGCCCTTACGGGGAGTAATTGCTAGTGATGTACATTATGAATACATGACACGTAAATAATTGCTCACACATGTAATATATCACAAATACACTTGTTAAAGTCACACACGATTCACTAACGAAACCCGAAACATGTTGTGTGCATAGGTATTATGTGCCGGGTCTAGAGACTCGATAATATTCCGACACTTAGAAAAAAATCTCTTTGTTGTTTTAGAACGCTAGAGAGAGTTTTTCTGTGACGCGCATCTTGGTGAATTATTTTGGGAATACTTCGCAAACAGTGAGTTCACTTACCCCTTTTAAACTGTTTTCAAACGCTTTTCACTTGGGGGAGATAACATACTCCGAAAACGCTTTTAAGATTTTGTTAATATAGATTATATATCACTTGTAAAGACTAAGTGGCAAACGCAATAACTAAAGTCCTTCATTCACATCGAACCGTTTAATATTGGATAATAGCGAGTAATTGTTGAGTAGTACTACTGGGTTTGACATACCCCACCCAACGCTAAACTCGGCTGGAGGTCGAGTGGGTGTAATCTTGGCTAAACACATACCATGGTCGGGATAGACCTGGTGGCAAGGCAAATGATAAACAGTCAGCTTCGGTGTCGAACACTTAGTAATACTTGTTTTATAGGCTAGCTACCTATAGATATATAATTGACATAACACTATCTGGTAACGCAAAACGCTTAACGCAAAACGCTGAACGCAAAACGCTGAACGCAAACGCTAAACGCTTTATTTTATATAAACTTGTGAACTCACCAACCCCGTGTTGACACTTTTAGTATGTTGTTCTTAGGTAGCCGAGGCGGGCGCGCGGTTTAGGATCATGCATTGCTTGAAACACTTTTAATTATGCAAACTTATTTTAAGCTGTTATCATTGGGTTTTAAGTCGTCCTGCGTGACACAACTTTTATCTTTTGGTTTTTTTTACACTTCCGCACTTATTTTCATTTAAACGTTTTTATGGTTTGATTATAACTAATGATTCCGATCCTGTTAGTTCACACCCTCTGACGGTAAAACTCCGTTAGTGGATTTTGAGGGTGTGACAGAACTTGCAGCAGTCAGATGCCTACCACCACTATTGTTTGGATAGGGTGACAGTTCGGCTGTGGAACTGTTACTGGGTGATTACGGAGCTGTTATTTTTATGTTTGTGGTTAGCCTATCACCTGTATGGATAGATGCGGAATATTACAACTATGTGTACATGATCTTTTGATACCCCATGTATGTATATAGTAGTATGTTATGTTAATATGGGGCACAACTTTGTACATTATTACAAGCACTGACCCTTATAGGGTTAAGTCTAACAGTCACTTAGTGACATATTTTGATATATACATGCAAGCACTGGCCTTTATCAGGCTAAGTCTGTATACCTTTTACTATCAATGTACAGAACAATTTGTGAAATGTTAGTATGTTATTTGGTTTACCTACACAACATTTATTGTGATTATTATTACATAGTGTCGTAGACTGGAATTAGTACTAATTGGCTTATATTGTTTATCATTATAGAATGGCCCCAAAGAAAGCAAACCCTATGACTGAGGCAGAAATAGCCGAGATGATTGCTCGGCAAATGCACGCAGTAATCCCACTTATCGTAACACAAGTAACTGCCGGTGTAAACGCAAATATGCAAACAAATCAACAACAAAACAATAATGCTCCCCCAACCAAAAATGAAACAATTACAAATAACAATCCCCCACCTAATACAAATACCCCTACCAATGCAAATAATCCCCCACCGAACCCAAGCAATGATAATAACCACCCTAATCCCCCTCGAAGGGAATATTCGATCAAAAACTTTATGGCCTGTAAAACGATTGATTTCAAAGGCACTGAAGGGCCAAACGGATTAATCAAGTGGATTGAGAAAACTGAATCTGTTCTCAATATCAGTAATTGTCCACCGGAAAACATAGTCAAGTATGTTGCTTCTACTTTCACTGATCACGCATTAATGTGGTGGAACACTACGGTACAGATAAAAGGTCAAGATACGGTGAATCACATGACATGGGCTGAACTCAAAACACTGATGTTGGAACATTTCTGCCCAAGGAACGAAATTCAAAGATTAGAACACGAACTTTGGAGTTTGGAGATGAGAGGAGCGGATCATTTGGGATACACGAACCGCTTCAATGAATTGGCTCGCTTAGTACCGTGGTTAGTAACTCCTGAAAATAAACGAGTTGAACGTTATATTTGGGGTTTAGCCCCGGAAGTGAGGAGTTTGGTGAACTCTGTGGGTCACACTTCAATCGAGAATGCCGTGACTCATGCCGGCATCGTAACTTTCGACTTGGTAAGGAGCGGAGTGTTGAGAATAGCCGGGGAATCATCGGGTATGAAGCGAACTAATTATGGATCAGGGTCACAAGGAAGGCCAGCAAATAAACGTGCACACCCGACAATACAAAATTATGTCATGAGCAGTTCTGGAGTGAAACGAGATAGGTACAAGGGACCATGGCCTAAATGTGATAAATGTAATTTTCATCATGTGGGTGAGTGTAGACCGATAATATGTCAAAGGTGTGGAAGGACTGGACACAATGGTGGTCCTAATTGCCGAATCGGTATGGAGATTGTAAACCGACCAGCCCAGACAACCCAAACCCGTCGTTCCCAACTACCGAGACCACAACCAATCCGTCAGCAACCAGCTCAGCAAAACTCAACTGTAGTGAATCGCCATGCTTGTTTTGAATGTGGGAGCACGGAACACTTTAGAAGGGACTGCCCCAAGCTGAATCGAGGAGCAGTCACCGGTTGAAACCAAGCATCGACTTCAGGTGCGTCTCGGGGACGCGCGTTTGTTATTGGGTCAGGAGAAGCACGACAAGACCCGAACGTGGTAACAGATGCATTTGTTGTTTCTGATCAATATGCTTTTGTATTATTTGATACTGGTGCCGATAGAAGCTTTGTTTCCACTAGTTTTATGTCCCTGCGTAATATGCCAGTTAGTGAACTAACAAATCCCTATACTATAGAGCTTGCTAACGGTAACTCTATAACTGTCAACCAAATAATCCAAAACTGTTCCATTATTCTTAATGACCACCCATTCCTTATTGACCTACTCCCGGTAGAGTTAGGAAGTTTTGATGTAATCGTTGGCATGGACTGGTTAACCAAGTATAAGGCGGAGATTGTGTGTAACGACAAGACGGTTAAAATTCCACTTCCGAATGGTGAAATGATTGTAGTACAAGGAGATAAGTCTTGTTCGATGTTACCTCTCGTGTCTCATCTCAAAGTGTTGAAATGTTTACGCCAAGGTTGTATTGCATTCCTGGCAAACGTGACTATAAAGAATCCTGATGAGAAACGCATAGAAAAAATTCCCGTTGTACGTGAATACCCCGATGTCTTTCCTGACGATTTACCCGGATTACCACCGAACCGACAGGTTGAATTCCGCATAGACTTAATTCCAGGATCAGCCCCTATTGCTAAGGCACCTTATCGATTGGCACCCTCTGAAATGCAAGAACTATCCAACTAGTTACAGGAATTGTTAGATAAGGGTTTCATTCGTCCTAGTTATTCTCCTTGGGGAGCACCGGTATTGTTCGTAAAGAAGAAAGATGGAAGTTTTAGAATGTGCACCGATTACCGGGAATTAAACAAAGTTACCATCAAGAACCGATACCCTCTTCCACGAATAGATGACTTGTTTGACCAACTCCAAGGGGCAAACTATTTCTCGAAAATTGACCTTCGATCCGGTTACCATCAAGTTAAGATTCAAGAGGAAGACGTGTCTAAAACGGCGTTCCGAACTCGTTATGGCCACTACGAATTCTTAGTTATGCCGTTCGGACTGACTAATGCTCCCGCAGTTTTCATGGACTTTATGAATCGAGTTTGTAAACCGTACCTCGACAAATTCGTTATCGTGTTTATTGATGACATTTTGATATATTCGAAAACCAAGGAGGAACACGAGCAGCATTTACGAACTATCTTGGATCTGTTGAAGCAGGAAAGGTTGTATGCCAAGCTGTCAAAATGTGAATTTTGGCTACAAGAAGTACAATTTCTAGGACACATTGTTAATCGACACGGTATCCATGTAGACCTGAGTAAGATTGAAGCCATCAAAAATTGGCAAGCCCCAAAGTCACCGAAAGAGATCCGCCAATTTTTGGGTTTAGCTGGGTATTACCGACGCTTTATTGCTAATTTTTCCAGCATAGCCCAACCTTTAACTCTTTTGACTCAAAAAGATCGCGCTTATGTGTGGGGAGAAGATCAAGAAGCGGCTTTTCAATTGCTGAAACAGAAATTATGCCAAGCCCCGATACTGAGTCTTCCAGAGGGAACTGATGATCTGGTAGTTTATTGTGATGCGTCCCGGAAAGGTTTAGGGTGCGTACTTATGCAAAGAAACAAATTCATAGCATACGCTTCTCGACAATTAAAGGTGCACGAGAAGAATTATACCACCCATGACTTGGAACTGGGTGCGGTTATTTTTGCACTCAAGATCTGGAGGCACTATTTGTATGGCACCAAGTGTACAGTATACACCGACCACAAAAGCCTACAACATATTTTCGACCAGAAAGAACTAAATATGAGGCAGAGAAGATGGGTAGAATTGTTGAATGATTACGACTGTGAGATTCGATACCACCCGGGCAAGGCTAATATAGTGGCAGATTCCTTGAGTAGAAAAGACAGGATCAAACCACTATGGGTCCGAGCACTTGGAATGATCGTCCAAACCAGCCTCACCAAGCAAATTCGTATTGCTCAAAACGAAGCTCTGAAAGGAGATCACTTGGAAAATGAAAACTTGCATGGAACCGAAAAAAATTTTGAAGAAAGAACTGGCGAAATTCTATACTATAAAAACCGAGTTTGGATTCCCACTTTCAGCAATCTGCGTGACTTGATCATGGACGAAGCCCACAAATCCAAATACTCCATTTATCTTGGAACGGATAAGATGTACAAGGACTTGAAGGAGTATTATTGGTGGCCCGGTGTGAAGAAGGATATAGCCACGTACGTCAGTAAATGTTTAACGTGTGCGAGAGTTAAGGCTGAATATCAAAAACCTTTGGGAATGTTGCACCAACCGGAAATACCACAATGGAAATGGGAACAGATTACCATGGATTTTGTAACACATCTCCCAAAAACCTCCAGAGGAAACGATGCAATATGGGTAATAGTTGACCGACTAACCAAATCCGCACACTTCCTTCCAATCCGAACCACGTTCACAACCGAAAAACTTGCTCATATCTACATCAATGAAATCGTATCCCGACACGGCGTACCCGTTTCAATTATTTCTGATCGCGATAGCCATTTCACCTCTCGCTTTTGGCAAGCCGTACAAGAAGCTTTGGGAACCCGAATTGACCTAAGTACCGCCTACCATCCCCAAACCGACGGTCAATCTGAGCGAACCATTCAAACCTTAGAAGATTTGCTTCGCGCTTGTGTACTAGACTTTGGTGGAAACTGGGATCAACATCTTCCACTGGTCGAATTTTCGTACAACAATAGCTATCACAGTAGCATTCAAGCGGCACCGTATGAAGCGCTGTACGGACGGAAATGTAGATCACCCTTGTGTTGGACTGAGGTTGGAGATACCCAAATTACACGATCTGACTTGATTCAAGAAACCACCGACAAAATCCGTAAAATCACAAACAAATTGAAAATTGCCCGAGATCGACAGAAAAGCTATGCTGATGTTCGTAGAAAGCCGTTATCCTTTGAAATAGGCGACAGAGTTTTTCTGAAAGTATCCCCGTGGAAAGGCGTCATTCGATTCGGAAAAACCGGTAAACTAGCCCCGCGATACATTGTGCCATATGAAGTCATTTCTAAGATAGGTCCGGTAGCTTACCGACTGAAACTTCCTGTGGAGTTGAGTTCTATTCACGATGTCATTCATATTTCGAACCTGAAAAAGTGTCTTACTGATGAAACCGAAATCGTGCCATTAAAAGACTTAAACATAAACGAAAAACTGAATTTCGTTGAAGAACCGGTGGAAATATTAGAGGGAAAAATAAAACAATTAAGACACAACAAAATCTCTCTAGTAAAAGTTTGGTGGAATTCACAAAGGGGACCCGAATTCACGTGGGAGCGGAAATCCGAATTCAAAAAGAAATACCCGCACCTGTTTCCAAACAAAGAAAAAGTTGAATAATCAAATTTCGGGGACGAAATTTTCTAACGGGGGGAGAATGTGACATTTGAGCCAAAACAAGGTACACCTCAGTACGTAATTACCGATTAAGCAAATAAACGCCTTTTGCGTAACAAACGAACGATTAACCGAACGGGTCGGGTTATGACCCAGATATCTCGGGGGGGCATCTATAAGTGATATACGATCTATATAAGCTAAAATATTAGAAATATGATCTTAGTTTGATAGCAAACAAGTTAAACGAAAACATGCTCGTTTAACCACCCGCAATAGATTTAAACGCAAAAGATAGTTACAAACCAAGCATTGTATCATCCGTTAAGCCGAAAAAGACTTACCAAACACTTATTTGAAATGTTTTAAGTGATTCGTGAAAATATTTTTGATTTTTACAAACATATAGTATGTTTTTATAATTTTACACAAAACTAGCCGAAAAACACTCGTTTTCGCGCTGTTTAATGCACCCGATAAGTTTTTCGCGCCAAAAACCGAACCCGAACTAAATTTGGACCGGGCTTTTCGTGTTTGGGCTTGAGAAATCAGAAACTTGGGCCAAAATGGGACCAAGGTGGGCCTATATATATCCCGATCGCAACAGCAAACCCCCCCCCCCTTTTAGTTCTTTCATATTTAAACTAGATACAAGATATTTTAACCTCATTTTCTTGAAAACTCTGGATACAAACTCTGCTCCAGCCAGAAAAACTTCAAAACCTAAGGTAAGGAGCTTAAATAAGTAGCTTTTGAACTTGTTTAATACCATAAAAACATGTCTTGGTTACTAAAAATCATTCCTAACCGTGTAAAAATCCTAAAAATGGTCCATAAACATGTTTTGATCATACACATGGTAAGGAACCTGTTTTGATAGTTTTTTTGGCCATAAACACGGATTAAAGGGTTGAAACGACGATTTTACGGTTCAAAAGTTCGTTTTTGTGCACTAGCCGAAACCCTAAGTTAAGGGCTGTTATGTTGATGAAATATTTCTTGGTTTGTGATATAGGACTTGTACCTATCCTGCTTAGAAGCACAAGAACCTGAAAACTTGATTAAAAGGTAATGCCGAAACAATCGCTTACGGGCTATTTAGGTTAAGGTTGTGATGTGCATATTTTTAGGACTTGAAATTTTTCAGGGACATCAGGGACCATGTCAATGAGTCCCTGTTCAAATTTGGTATTTTTTCGACCAATCGAGAATATTTGGCGAATTTATTACCGAATTAGGACGTTTATTTGGGAAAAATAGCTAAAATACTTCAAAAATTATGAAATTTTTCTGAGAACTCAGATTTGATGTATTTTAATCACATATGATTTTTGGGATCATTTGGAGAAGTTTAAAGGTGTTTTGTATATTTGCGTTCGTGTGAATTTTTACAGCCGAATTTGGGCCGAAAAGAATATTGCACGAGCTTTTTACATTCTAGAATTGATACAGGTTGTGTTGGGACATGATTTGAGTATTCAGGAACTTTTTTGGAATTTTTGGAAATTGTTTGGGGTAAACGGACGATTTTCAGGCGAAATATAGCTGATAAAATGAAATTTTATAAATTAATAAATCAGTAAATAAATTCCAGAAATATTTTTATAAAAATATACATATTTTAATTGATAAGTGGTTAAATTTTCATAATTTAATAATTAACGGTTAATTAATTATGCTAATCTGAATATTAAACAAATTCAGTTTTTATAACAATCGGCAAGTTCGCGACTAGTGAACCTGCGGGAATATCAAAACACCAAGAATGATCAAAAATCATATGTTTGGACTAATTAAGTGAAAATGAACTTTTCTATGAGAAACCTGGATAATCCGGGGGGATTGTGCGCGTTTCTTCTCAAATCAAACTGAATAAACAGAAACGGGCCCCGTGGCTAATCCGGGACCCCAGTGTGTAATCTTTCTTGATAACTTAATCATGTTATTAACCAATACATTTACCCAAGCTTATTTTCCCATAACTGTTTTCTGAACGCGTAAACGAGCAACTTGGCCTAGCTGGGAAAACGGGAGTCTGAGCCAAGTTCGGTTTTAAGTATTAGACACTGAACAACATAACAACCTAAGCTTATCGCCACTTTCTGGGCATTCCAGCTACACCTAGATTAGTTATACAGCACAGTTTAGTATTGAGATTATAATAATATTAAAATATTAATATTATTATAATATTGATTATTGGAACTACTGATAGCAGACCAAACGAACCACGACCTGATACAGTACTGATTATCGACTAAACCGTGAGTTTCATGACCCCACTTTTAAACTGTTTTACGAACTTTTGGGGTGAAAAGCATGTTTGCTTATATCTATGTACTTATCTGAAACATGTGATGATGTGAATTATCTAAGTGCTAACACACGAAAGTCCCCACGATCACAGTGATTAACTTCGAGCCGGTGGCTTGTGAATAGTACTATTGGTTTGACAAACCCAAACGGAGCCGGCACGGTTTGCCGAGACACCAAAACCGTTTGCACATGACCATAATTTTTACGAACCAGCTATGTAGTGTTAGACATAGCTACCGGGGCATGTTGTGGGCGGAAAGGGGCCACAGTGGTTGATTGAGCGTGGGAAATGGAGGCACGCAGCACAAACAGTCCAGGCTTCACTGTAGCTTAGCATAATTACATCACATACATACATACTTATTTCATGATTACAAGTGCTGACTTGTGAATACTCATTACTGATTTCTTGAAACTCGTGAAACTCACCAACTCTTGTAGTTGACCCGTTTTAAACTGCTTTTCAGGTGTACCTAAATCGGAGTAATTGGGTGATCTGTTACTTGCTTGAAGTGTGTGGTCGATGCTATGTGAATAGAAGCAAGGGTGTTAGTAGTAAGAACGTTTAGTTAACGAATTAGTTTTGTTTGCACCACCTAGACTGTAAAACAATGATAGCACAGAGAAATGTAATATATTGTAAATTAGTTTGTAATGTTTCTTTATAAACAATGTGTTGATACCAGAGGTGTCTGTTACATTCCCGTTTTACGCTTCCGCATTGTGCTAGTCGGGGTGTGACAATTGATGTCTAGTATTATTGTGCACAACGTCATTTTAGGTTTATTTCGATCAGAACGATTAGTGTGCCAGTTTCTATGATAATTGCTTATAGGATTGTTTTGACCTGTTAATTGTGAGGAAGCATACGTTTTCCCTTAGTTGAGTCACTTTGGCAGGGACCGTTTGATAACCAGTGCCGTGTGTTAGCGAGCGTGGATGCCTAAGGTTTAACCGGTTAGTCAGTCTGTAGTTGACACAGGATAGTTTATCTGTTAAGTTGCATGAGATTGCTGTTTGATTGCTTACTTGGATTCCCGGGTGTGATTTGCTTTGTTTGATTGATTGAATCTTGATTACTTGTTTGATTATTATAAAACCAAATTGTTTGCTAGTGTGATCAACACTCTGAAATAGTTCACTTCATAATGTTAGGAATTAGTTTCACATTACACTGATCACATACTTCTCGTGGTTCGACACCCTACTTAACCTAGCTTACTTAGGTTATTAGGACAGTGATTTAATTGTTTTTGACTAGATAGCGACAGTCTAGCATCAAAATGGCGCAATTGCCGGAAAGTTAGTGCGCTTAGTGTTTTTGTGTTAAGTGATTTCTTTGTTTAAATTAATTTAATTTAGTTTTTGTTTTTAATTTTAGTTTAGTTTTATTTTCCCATTTTACGCGGGGTGTGTTGTTTGTGCAGGTAACAGGTTTATGCATACGCGCCATTCAGGAAGGAATTATTCGTTGATTTACGAGCCAGAAATCAAACGGTTAGCTCGGCAGAACCGAGCTCAGATCAGACAGTCAGACATGGAAGGTCAGAACTAGAACCGGAATCAAAACCAAAACCCACCACCCGAAGTTTTCCAACCCGAACCCAACCAACCAAATAATCAAAATCCACCTAATAACGACCTACCACCACCAATAAACACCAATACACAACCACAAAATTCAGCCCGTCAATCCAGAAACTGAAACCGAAACTTTGACAGACCCGGACCATCAGCCCCGAACAACACCCCTAGTCACCGACAGCCGATATTACGGGATTTCGATCATGTCAGTATTCACACCGAAGACGAAGAAGAGGGATATGATGAGGAACAAGAACCGAGGCATGAAGGCAGCAATGGGGATGATTGGAGAATTAGAAGAAATGACGGGTTTGAACCGAGAAATGAAGATGCGGGTTTGCATGTTGAAGAGGTTGTAGAGGTTGAGGAACCGGTTAGGGTGAGAGGTAACAGGTGGAGGAGAGATCAAGATAGAGGTCGTATTGGAAGATATCAGGAGGAACGAAGACAACCGATTCAGGTTAACTAGGGAGGTTTTGAGGAACCGAGGGCCAGACGATGGAATTATGGGCCTCCGGTTCATGGTGTTAACAGTCGGTTCATACCGGATTTTTCAGATGGTGCCTCACCTATTGTCCCACAGGTTCATAAGCTGGGACAACCGACATTTAAATCCCGTCCGTCCTACATCAACATAGTTCCACATTTTCACGGACTAGGATCGGAAGACCCGTATTCACACTTGTCAGATTTTCAGCTATTTGCGGGCCTATTGGTGATGGTACATACGATCAGGATGAGGTTCGGTTGCAGTTGTTCTAGTTCTCACTAAAAGACAAAGCAAAACACTGGTTCAACTCGCTACTGATGCACAGTATTGAGAGCTGGGTTGAGATGCAGCAGGTTTTCCTTAACGAGTACTATTCGCAGTCGAAGACTAACGAGGCCTGGATGGAGATTTGACATTTTTCAAAGTTACCGGGTGAGTTATTTCATGAGGCCTTTACTCGTTATAAGGAGATGATTAGGAAGTGCTCGTGCCATCAGATTAAGTTGTGGGAGTTGGTTAAGTGCTTTGTTGATGGGTTGACTTATGAAGACAGAAAATATTTGAAATCACCGTGTAATTGTATGTTATTGAATCAACCCGAAGAGGACGATTCGGATTTTCTTGAGTTTATGTGTGAGGATTCCAAGTCAGAAGCAGCTGCTGAACGAAGACGAAAAGTTGGGGTCACCAGATCGGTTAAATCAGCCTCAAGCGAGTCAGACAGAATTGCATAGTTGGAACGAGAACTCGCGGGTTATCGAAAAGAGAAAAAGAAAGAGGTTGGTAAGGTCGGGGTGAAATTCCCGGTTTGTGCAGATTGTGGCGAGTTGGGGCATAAGACAGAAAATTGCCCCGGGTTTGATATGATGACGAGTACCCGGACAAGGAGGAAGTCAGTTACGCGTACGGGGATTCTAAGGGCCAAGGGTTCAATTCAAATACATATCACCCAGGCTTAAGGAATCACCCGAATTTCAGATACAGGAACGCGTCGAGTTAGTCGAATCCGATTTTTCAAGGGTCTAGTCAAAACCAATAGCATAACAGCTACCGACAGGGTGATTCGAACAGTCAGAGTAACAGTCGGGGATATAACAGAGATGGTTACCAGGGTAACAGTTCCTCGAGTAATCAGAATCAGGACTAGCAGAAGGGTAGTTCGGGAAATTTAGACGAGTCAGTTCATTCAAAACTCGATGCGTTGCTAAAACTTTTGACAGATAATCAGAAAGAAATGCAGAAACAGTTCGAGTTGAGGGATAAGTCATCAGAAGCAATGTCGAAACAGATAGTCAGTTCGCAGCAGACATGGCAAAGTTACAGAAAACCGCGGGTTAGTTACCGAGTTATACCACAGTGAACCCGCAACACTTCAGTTCGAGTTCGAGTTTGATGAAGCATGTCAATCAGGTAAGTATTTTAAAAAATGGGAAAAAGTATGATAATAAGGTTGGGTTCCACCATCTCGGGTTGATGGGGTGGTGGAGGATATTGATGAAACAGTCGTCAGTGACGACGAACCAGAACTGGTTTTAATTGAAAATAATAAAAGTGAAATTAAAATAAACGAACAGGTTCTGAAGGATGACAAGAACAATGCTAAGGACAAGGGGAAGGCTAAAACCGTCCCCTATCCCGATGCCTTGTTGTCGCCATCAAAGGCGAATATGGCATCTAAACGGGGCCCACAGCAGGAAGAAATGTGGGAAACGTTTAGACAGGTTAAAATTAACATTCCTCTTTTAGATGCCATAAAACAAGTTCCCACCTATGCGAAGTACTTGAAAGATTTGTGCAGATAAAAACAAAACCGAAAGATCCCTAAACAGATTGATTTAACAGATAATGTGAGTGCAATTCTTTCGGGTGCTCATCCACCTAAGTTACAAGATCCGGGAACACCCATTATATCCATTCAGGTGGGTGATTTTAAAATGACACGGGCACTCCTAGATCTTGGAGCTAGCATTAGCATCCTCCCGGGAAGTCTGTATGATTAGTATGATTTCGGTCCGCTTCAGGCAGCCGCGACTACGGTTGTTCTCACGGACCAGACACTGAAACTTCCTCGGGGAATGTTACATGACGTGATCGTCAAGGTGGAAGATTTTTACTTTCCAATTGACTTTTTGGTTCTCGATTATGTTTCGGGTGAGAGAACCAAACAGCCTACGGTTATCCTTGGTATGCCATTTTTGGCCACCGCAAATGCCAAAATCGATTGTCGAACCGGTACTGTAGACTTGGCATTTGGTAACCATAAGCTTACACTTAATGTTTTCACACATGTAAATAATGCTCCGGTTGATGATGAATGCTTTATGGCGGACATTATTGACGATTGCATTCCGTTATATGACTCGGTCGTGGACATGGATGGTACAACAGAGACGTGTTTTATGTTTGACAGATTACAGGTGGAGACTGATAAGCAGCTGGAAGAGGAAGAGAAAACGCTGGAGGTTGCAGCTTTACGGGGAAATCGACCCCGTGGTCAGTTCAGGTGGAACCGCTTCCCGAAAAGATTGATACCGGGTTGAAACCATCTTTACAGGAAGCACCAAAAGTCAAGCTGAAGGAGCTACCGAGGCATGTGAAATACGCGTTTTGGGGTAAGAATGATACATTGCCTGTTATTATAGCTTCTAACTTGTCTTTGGAACCGGAATCTGCTTTGCTGAAGGTGCTGGTTGCGAATAAGGAGGCCATCGGGTGGACCATCGCGGATCTGAAAGGGATTAGTCCCTTGATTGTTATGCACAAAATTTTGACAGATCCGGATGTGAAACCCGCGCATGATGCACAAAGACGGTTGAACTCGAACATGCGGGAAGTTGGAAAGAAGGAGGTGCTAAAGTGGCTCGATGGTGGAATTAGTTTTGCCATTTAAGACAGCACATGTGTGAGCCCGACTTAAACAGTCCCTAAGAAGGCGGGAATCCAAGTCGTCAAGGAAGACTAAGGTAACGAGGTTGCCACCCGGCCGGTAACTGGGTGGCGTATTTGCATTGATTATCGAAAACTGAACGGGGAAACATCGAAAGGTCACTTTCCGCTTCCATTTATCGATCAGATTGTGGAAACGCTATCAGGTCAAAAATTCTATTGTTTTTTTAGACGGTTATTCGGGTTATTACCAAATAGCTATTCATCCTGAAGATCAGGAAAAGACTACATTTACATGACCGTAAGGTACTTTTTGTAACACCCCGGCTAAAGCGGAAACGCATGAGTGTGACGTACAGATTGCTCAAACACACGTGACACTATTAGGTGACCATAATAATATTGTTTCATTTAAATCATCATGTAACACAAGTTTATCAAGTAATACAAGTTGAAACAATACATAAATAAATGATAAGTTGTTCTTTGAATATCTTATAGGCATGCTATGTGTCTTCTAACTTTCATTCTCGTATCTTTACACCTGTAACATATGTATAAAATAAAGTCAGCTATGAACATAGCTGGTGAGTTCAGGACAAGTGATAAACGAGCAAGTAAAGTCCTTTCCAGTTGGTATCAACCAACGTACTCGCGTAATCGCGCAAGTAATGTCATTTCCAGTTGGTAGCAACCAACGTACTCGGATAATGAGGCCCTTTTCCACTCGATACAAATGGACCTGAGTGCAAAGGGGGGCGTATGATCATACTTATTGAGGCCACCACGTGCAAGTAAATTCGAGCAAGTAATCAAGTAACACACAAGTCCATATAGTGAATTGTAGTTTGTAATCGAAATCATAATACTTGAATTGTAATAGATACATATGCTACCCCAAAATATGAAAACGTTAAAAAGGGTTGTGAGAAACTCACCTCGAAATCGAAGATAACTTGAAATATAAACCGTAAGCACAATAATGAAACCAAAGCAACCGAAAGTACTTTAAAGAATCCGAAACAATTGAACTTCTCGAACTATAAATAAAAACAAGAACAAAATCTAACCAACGGGATTGATAAAGTTATAAATATTTGGTTAACGGGGTATTATATTATTTTAATGTATTTTATTAGCATTTTATGGTATTATAGTGTTTAAGATTTTAACGGATTTTAATTGGTAATCATGTCTCGAATAATATTTATGTTAACGAATTAAGGTGAAAGAAATTAAAAGCTAACAAAGCATAAAGCTACCTTTAATGGTTTAATGAATTATAAGCTAATGATTTAATGTTTGACGAATTAACGAATTAATATTACCGAACTAAAGTTTAACGGGTGAGTTAATATTAACGAGTTTTAAAGTTATGACGATTTATTCTAATGACCAAAGTAATGAGATTCAAAACATTTATTAAGTGAGATTTGGAAGGTAAAAGCTTATTTTTACGATGCCAAGATAACTAATTATTAATATAATATTAGTCGGGTTTATAACAAAATGAGTAAATTAATTAAAGTTACTAACGGTTTAATGAAAATAAAAACTAGCAAATTGTAGAGTTAGTGGGTTTTGGTTGACGAAATATAAGTTAACGGATCGAAAGAAAAGAGTTTAACTATGTAACGGGTTAACAAACTAATTTAAATTAACGGGTTAACGATTATAAAATTTTGGTTTTTCGGAAAATGAAAAATATATTTTATAAAAAAATTTTATTTAATTTATTATGGTTTTAATTTCTTTGTTTTGGTTTTAGAAAACCAATAATAATAATAATAAATAAGATATGAAAAAGAAAAATAAACCAAAAGTTTAATGAGACAGACCCGGTTCGAACCCGTGTCTCCCATCCCACACATGCACGGCTTAACCAATTGACCTAGTCTTGCTTTTCATTTAAAATTGGAAATAGATAAATATATATATATATATGTATATATTATATTACTAGATCATCTCCTACATTATAAAACCCTAGGTTCTAAATCCGTTTGATGTACAACCAAATTAGCTTAGGGGTTTTATTCTACGGCTCAAGACGAGTACAATGCATATATTACTTACTTGATTTGATGATGAAACGATGGAGAACAAGGACTTGGCCGGAGACGGTTTTGAATGAACAAATTAGAGATTTTTGAGTGTATATTAGATTGAGTTGAGGTGTGGTACAAGCTTAGACGATTGTTTGCGCCTATTTATAGGGTTTAATTGAACGTATAACAATTAATTACAGTTAATGGATTTTTGGTATAATTCGGCGGTTACCCGGAATTAATATACTCATTATAAGTCGTTTTCATGCGTTTTGGACGAAGATTACGCCTTGCCATTAGTGTCAATGCTCATTACGGGATTTAATTGAATTAATACGCGAGTTTTATGGAGTTTTGGGGTTCGCCCGAATTTTATGGAGTTTTAGTTAGCGGTGGCCGGAATTCCCGCCGCCGGAAAAACGGGGATGACGGGATGGAGATGGCTGGAATATATTTTTTATATATATTATATTATATTTTGAAACATTTACACTTTAAGCCCCTTATCTTTAAAGTTATATTAAACATAATTTAAATATAAATTACCAAACAAACCTTGTACTTTGATAAATTATAAAAGTGTAATAAAAGTTTAAATACTTGAAAATTTTTTACATTTTAACCGGATAGTTTGTAGATTATTTAAAATAGAAACCTTAAATCCCGAAGTTTCGATGATCGAACAAAACGTATGAAAAACGAACAAACGATACTCGTGAATCACCTAGAAAATTATATTAATATTAAAGGATGATCAATAATACATTGAAACGATAGCCCGGGTCGATTTAACGAATACGTATACAAAATAAATAAAAAACAAATGTCACATAAAGCACAAGAAACGAAACTTTGGATATCATTACAATATTATATATATATATATATATATATATATATATATATATATATATATATAAAACAAAACCGAAAATTTAAAATGGGTTGGGTTTTCGGGTTTGAAAATTAACGAATGATACAGGATTCACAACTTTTGAAAATTTCGTCCCGAAATTAAAATTAAAATAAAATTTTAAAATAAAACAGCTAATACAAGGAGCTGTTTAAAACAATTTTACAAAAACAATAATGTCGATCTTTGAATGACCCAAAAGACGCCATAAATGGGAAATATGACAATGTCACTTATATATAGGATGTACCAGCGGCGTATCCACCATGTCGTTATCATATTTCATTTGTCCCGTCTTTCAAAATCATTCCAGGTTTCGAGTTGTTGCACACAACGTACTTATTATGTCTTCCATGCGAGGGCTTGGATAATTACGTGTCGACGCGTAATCCGTACCATTGTGTGGGTTTAAAATATAATAAGACCTCATGTGAAAACTTTAGAATTCAAGAACGATAAACTAAACAGATCAAAATTTAATAAAATATAGAAACCAATCCTTAAGGTCAAGGATAAGCAACCGTGATTCCTATGAAAGTGAGTTAGGTCTTTTATTATATTTTTTAACTGGTTAACAAAATTTTTATGAAAGTGACTAACTCGGCTCGGTAATGATTTTTATATTATAATAATATTAATTCTCGAAAGACCTAAATCTTTATATTTGTGAGTGGTTGCTTATACATGTCTCGAGATTTATGCAGATGTGATTAGTCGGTATTGGTCAGTTGTGGAGATGTGTGTCACGAATATGTTGAGATTCGTGGGCCGAGTTTAGCATTGCATTGTCATTATTATCATGTGATTTTGGTTTCATAAACTATTTTGTTATTTTTATATTTTAGTTTTTTTTGAAATGTAATTGTATATTTGTTGCTTAAGCCCATCACATTTGTTCCCCGAGTTTTTAAGTAGTCAAATTGTCAGTTCAACCCTGTTCCCCAAATGTTTATTAATTATTTTATTAATTTAACATTGAGGACAATGTCAACCTCAAGTGTGGGGATGGGGGAAAATTGAAAATTTTAGCCCGATAGTACCTTGAAGAGTATTCAGAAACCTAAGTTATTAACTGTCACTTATTGCTATTAATGTCAAGTTAGAGGTTTTTTGTCATGGTTGGTTTTTCAGCTTCTCGATAGTTTTCCTGACAAATGTTTTTAAAATGAGAAGTTGAAAATGGAATCGTTTAGGCGGGAATAACGAGTCAAGGTGACGGGCATACATGTTTCATATCGGCAGCCTTTATTTCCAGGCATATTGTGAGATTAGCCCCTATACTTAATACACATATTATATAGTATATATAAAACATGTCTTGTCATTTATTTAAGGAAACCGATATGTTTTACAGAATTAGAACTTGCTTGTCACATGCTTTTCAAGATCTTAATGCCACCACCTGTAGGGAGATTAGGACTTTAGAAAACCCGTTCAGTACATAGTTTCCTCACTAAATAAATTCCTTACCCGACATTATCCCCTAGGAGCCCGTTTGGACCTTATCCTTTTTCGTTTTCTAAACTGAACATTACACACCATTGCAGCCTTGGCCTTTATTTTATTTTAACCCGTCTGATGAAATCCAGTTCGTTATCGAGTCGTATATATATCGAGTTGTACTTAATCAGACAAGTTGTAAAGTTGTAAAGTTCTGAGTTGTAATTATCAGTTGTTGATGCAAAAAAAAAATCAAAAAATCAGCAAAAAGACAAAAAGAAGTTATCAGTTTAGTATTTCAGTTGTTATTAGCAGTCGAGTATGTAAATAGCAGTTGATTGTGTATTTAGTTTGTTTGTATTCGTGAGTCCGTATATTGGTTTGTTTAACTGGGTTTCATCCACCTGAGTCACTAAATAAGCCTAATCCGTGCCCAACCCTAAGCCTCAGCAAAACCTTAGTCCGAGTCTTTATGCAACCGGTGGTAAATGGATGGAGATAAGACTGACCTGCAAGCATATTAAGTTGTAACTCATATTAGGTATTTTGAGGGCAGAAACATATACTAGCACATCTTTTGCTAGTCCAGGTACTAAACCGAGAGGAGTGTTGATAGTGTGAGGGGTGTGAACGTGTATGCCCTAACCGGAAACAAAGTACACTTGTCTGGGTGATTCAATGGTTTTATTGTAACATTAACTTTATTTGTGGGCTGTCAATCTAGAAAGTGTCAGTCTGGGAAACTGGGTATGACCTTAAACCTTGCTAGTATTAATGGTGATAATTGAGTGACCTATGATGGCGGTTAATGTTTACTTTAGAGTCTTGCTTGAGGGCAAGCAAAAGATAAGCGTGGGGATGTGATGTTCGGTTTATTTGTACATATATTAGTATGTTAACTTACTCGTTTTACTCGTTTAGTTTAGGAACTTTGGTACTTTATACGTTGTTATTGTGTTTCAGGTAACAGGTACTTAACGCGCTTAATTTGGACATGTACGAGCACGTAATGAAGACCCGGGATGTCCAGCACGCGAACCGAGGAATTTATTTGGACCGGCTGAGTGAAGAGACCCATCGTGTAGCATGATGGGTGTGGAAGACAGGGCATCGTGTTACGCGATGCCCAATAAATTATGACCAAGCGTTGACTTTTGCTCCATCGCGTAGCGTGATGGACCAGGATAGGAGACCATCGCGCTACGCGATGGTCCCAGAATCGTGAAAGTTAGGGTTTCTTTTATAAATCACATTTGGACGACCCTAGACGCTATCATCGAGTTTTCAGAGCAGTTTCCAAGGAGAATAGCAGCCGATCATCATTTCCATTCATCTAGAGTCCATAGATATGATCCAAATCATCATAATCGAAGACCGAGAGATGTTGAGACGTGGCTAGACCCTTCGAGTCATACCCGGGATATATTGTTTGTAATATTTCCGTTATTTTCTCTTGTACTAGAACGATTGATTGCAATTATTTTGATGTTAATCTATGAGTATTGATGTCTAGTATTATTGTGCACAATATCAGTTTAGGTTTATTTCGATCAGAACGATTAGTATGCCGGTTGCTATGATAATTGCTTATAGGATTGTTTTGATCTGTTAATTGTGAGAAAGCATATGTTTGCCCTTAGTTGAGTCACACTGGCAGGGACCGTTTGATAACTAGTGTCGTGTGTTAGCGAGCGTGGATGCCTAAGGTTTAAAAGGTTAGTTAGTCTGTAGTTGACACATGATATTTATCAGTTAAGTTGCATGAGATTGTTGTTTGATTGATTGGATTCCCGGGTGTGATTTGCTTTGTTTGATTGATTGAATCTTGATTACTTGTTTGATTATTATACGACGAGATTTCGTGTGGCGCTGAACTCCAACTTGAAACCAAACGTAACGGTTTACTTTAATATTTGAACCTTTATGGGTTCCCAATCGTGACGGTCTTCGCATGTTCATCCTCGATGAAGCTCATAAGTCATGATACTCTATTCATCCCAGTGCGGATGAAATGTTTGCCGATCTTCGTCCCATGTTTTGGTGGCCAAGAATGAAGAAGGATATTGCGGTATATGTATCCAAATGTCTCACTTGTTCTAAGGTTAAAGCCGAATATCAAAATCCATTTGGCTTGCTTGAGCAACCTCCGATCCCCGTTTGGAAATGGGAAGACATAGGCATGGATTTCATTACTAAACTCCCCACTACTCAAAGCCGCAATGATAGCATTTGGATGATTATTGATCGGTTGACCAAGTCGGCTCACTTCATACCCAAAATCATAAAAAAAAAAATTTGTTTTACTATTTTTAACTTTTTTTTACTAACTTTTATATATGTTTTTAGGAGAGAGAAAAAGCTATATTTATGTTTACATTTTTTATTAACTTTAATTGTATACCACAAAATTCAAACTTTAATTAAAAAATGTGGTTGAGAATGAGTTTATAGAGTTTTCACAACTTAAATGAGTTTTTATTTTAACCAAACCTCTCTATATATATATATATGAAGAGGATCAAGAAAGAACTCCTTCTTGGAGAGAGAACTAGAGAACTATTAAAGAAATATTTTTAATTTTTTAAAAAAAAATATATTTAAATTGTTTTTTCTTTTAGCTTTCTGATTTGTTGTGATTCTTCACTAGAAAAAAATCTAAAAATAAAAAAAATAATAATAATAAAAACTCGTTGTAGTGCACATATGCAATACATCGACTTTTTGTGCATATGTGCACTAGTGTGTATTTTGGTATGTGGAATAGTGTTGAATACGTATATGCAATTGTTTGTACTGTATACATGTAATAGTGTTATATTATACATAAAAAAAATCGATATAGTGCATATGTGCATTAGTTTTGTATTACGTATATGCGATAGTGTGTGTTGCATACAATTATTAGTGTTGTATTTGCATATATTTGATAGTGTGTATTGTATAATGCAATTGTGTTGTATTATTATATGTAATAAAACACTATTGTACATATGCAATACACATTAGTGCATATTTGCACTACATCAACCGTTTTTTGAGGAACAATATCATCTTATTAGAAGAAGGAAAGAAAAAAAATCATAAAATATGTTTTTAACAAAAGTTAAAAATAAATTTTTATTAGTTTTCTCTTTAAGAGGAGTTCTCTCTGGATCCCAACTATATATATATATATATATATATATATATATATATATATATATATATGAAGGATAATTTGAGAACCTTGTTGAGTTTTAAGAACTTTAAGAACCTCATTCTTAACCACGCATTTAATTAAATTGGTTAGAGTATGTTGTTGAGATTAAATATGATTAAAAAATTAATTAGGAGAGAGAATAAAGATGTAAAATGATTACACTAATTTAAAAGTCCGTTACAGCTATGTAAAAAGTCGACTTAGTGCGTAAAAAATGCTGTAATTTTTCTACGTACATGTAACCTACGTATATTACATATATGTAAAAAAAATTCAAAAAAAAAAATTGTTACATTGAGTTCTTTCGAGATCTTAAAACTCAAAGTGGTTCTTAAAAGAAACATGCCCTATATATAATAAGGGAGGGATATTTTAATAAACTTGTTGAGTTTTAAGAACTTAAGAACTTCATTCTTGACTGCACATTTAATTAAATAGATTAGATTATGTTGTTGAGATTAAATGTGATTAAAAAATTAAAGTTGGAGAGAGAATAAAGATGTACAGTGATTACACAATTTTAAACGTCCGTTACACATATGTAATAAGTCGACTCGGTGTGTAAAAAATTCTGTAATTCTTTTATGTATATATAACCCACATATATTACGTATGTGTAAAAAAATTGTTACGTTGAGTTCTTTCAAGTTCTTAAAACTCAAAGTGGTTCTCAAAAGAAATCTCCCCATAATTTTTTAATCATATTTAATCTCAACCACATAATCTAATCTATTTAATTTGTCACACCCCGACCAAAAGTGGCCAGGGGTGTGCAACGGGTACGACCAGGACCAACCCAGACCGGAACCGGAACCGTTTAGACGGGATTTTAAAACATGGAACCGGACCGTTTAGATACGGGCCGGTCCAGGTTTAATGCGGGTTTGGAAACGGGTTGTAAGCATGTTCACCATGATAACCGGTTTGCAAATGACCCATTTGAAATGGAAGCATTAATAAGTTTATAGACCATATATTCAAAAACAATTTTCCAAAACACACCTGCAAATTCTTGGCCCATTTGAAGCATAAGCATTTATCCAAAACACAACTACAAAATCATCCAAAACAAATAATAGGCTGCAAACCCGAATGATACTGCATAACTTTTTTGCATGCTGCACAAAAATAATAAGCTGCATATTCATACAAACAAAAATAATAAGGCTGTAGAAATTCATCCAAAATAATTAAAACAAATAATATAAAGTACAAATCCATTCATCCAAACTTCAAAAATCCAAATCATTCATCCTTACAAAACAAAAAAGCAATCCAAACAAAACAAAAGGCAATCCAGTTTCATCTTTTCCCAAAAATACTTAAATAATCCACCAACGGGTCTCTTTAATTTTCATTCGATCTTCATCTTACCGATTCTCTCAAAAACATCTAAAAAGAGTAGGAAAATATTAGTTGGAAACAAATACTAGTCGAACATGATTAACTAAATATGAATAGTTACCTTTTGCAAACTCCTCGTCTTTCACTAAATCCTCAAACTCGTTAATCTCTTTTCGTCCCTTTCGTTTCCAGTCTTGGGTACAAATTAACGCCTCCACTATATTAAGGGATAATGAACTCCTATAAGTGTAACATCCGCTTTTCTGAGAATTATAAATAACAGAAAGTTCTATAATTAACTGTGTGTCGTTAACTTAATTTGGTGTGTTAATGTTTGGATAATAAATGGAATTAGAAGTGTGAGTGGGTTGTGGGGCCCATAGTCCCCTATATAAATCCAACCCTTCCTTCCTTTCACCACCTTCTTCCCTTCCACCACACACACACACTCAAGAACACACACATTTTCTCTCAAGACCCAAATCCGAATCCGGGCTAAAGCAAGGGATATCTTGGTGTTCGAGTATCTCAAACATCAAGAAAACGTCCAGATCTTCGGGGTTGTCCAGATCTGAACCGAACCCGGAGCAAAAAGGTAAGCTTCGGCCAAAGGGTTAAGTTTTATGGTTAGAATCGACATGCAAACCGATGTAATGATAAATTGGGTTGTGAAATGTCAGAAAAACATGAACTTGGTGAGTTTTAGCCTCACGGGTGTATTATAGAACAAAAAAGGTGACGTCTGGACTATGAGAAACACGGGTATACAAAGTTGGTACAACTCAAAACCCATAAAAAGAGTAGAATCGGGTCCTAAGGAAGGGCGTTACCATTAACAGCGAGAGAAACCGACTCCAAGTGAGTTCTAGCCCCTATATATGTTATGTTTCCGGGGCTGTGTGCGTACTCCTATGTAGTAGATAATACACTTACTTGATTGGTAAGTGTATGATACGTGTATGATTGTGTATTGAATGTATTGTTACATAATGATTGTATGAACAAGTACGTATATATATTTATAACTAGAAGATATGTAAAGTATGCACGCATGATAAAGGTATGGTTATTCGAGACAGAAGGGACCAGACCCTTATAATATCTGTGATGTTTAAGATAGAATAGCTTATGGTATACCATAGGGTTTCATGAAAGAAAGTATGTAAGAACTTATGCATATATGTAAAGTATGTACGAAAGAAGTGATAGTAAATAAGGTATAAATACGTATCTCCGGACACGTATGAGTATGGTATGAATGTAATGTATGTTAATTGATTAACTAGAACTCACTCAGCGTAGTTGACTTTTAGTATGCACGCAGGTGAGTAGGATGAGGCATGTTGCTTGAGGTGGGACACGTGGCAAATGGATGGAGACTGGCATCGAAGACGGAAGATTCACGTGTCGTTTATGTTATTGTTTAAGACTTAATGTATTTTGTTAAGACAAGTACTTATGTTATGTAAGAATGTTTAATATTAAGTATTCCGCGAAAAGTTTTTAATTAACTCTGATTTTAGAACTGTGTTTATGAGTAAATCCAACACCAAAGTAGGGTTACCGGAGATGGGACCTAACAATAAGGGTCGACCACGCGTCCGCCGGTGCTGAAAGCCGACTCTGAAGTAACCGTTGAAACAGGAACAACAAAGATACCTGAAAGAGAAACCAAATTAATAAATACTTATTTATAAAATTAAAAACACAAGATTTGTTAATATTACCTTTAGCCATCTTAGAAAGGGTCGGATATCGAGCCGAATTTACCTTCCACCTTTGTAAGATATCAAAATTATCTTCTGAGGGTTCAACACCATACACAAGATATTTTTCAAATTCTGACTTGTTTCCGAAACCCCGAAATTTTTCAAATTTAGCCTTCCAAGAACAGTTACTTGACCGAACTTCTTTAGGTGTATTTTCTGTCCTTATAAGATTGCTTGCGCCAATTTGATACAAAATCTCATACTCAGTTATCAATAATTGCATCTCGGCTTTCACCTCATCAACCAGATTAGCCACCATTTCTTTATATTTTTCTTCAGTCAAATCTTCCATTAAATCAACAACTTTTTGGCAACCGTATTGTATCATGTCAAGCTTCATTTGTGGATCTAGAATAACCACAAAGTCAAACAACATATTTTTCTTATCTTTATCACCACAATACTTAAGAAATTTATGTTTCATCAAAGAAACCATCTTCATAAATTCAAAGTGATCGTTACTTTTTTTAAACATCTCATCTAAGGTATCCTCAATGTCCATAACCTCATCATATAACTCATGAGCCATCACATATGTTGAACAAGAAACATCAACCGTTTTATGTTTGAATACTTCTAGCAAATTTGCTATTATTAGAGCAAATCCCAATGATGACCATCAGGAATGTCACCTAACTCAATCTGAAAATTAGGATCCTTACGAGCATACAAATCAAATGCCTTATCAAATTTAATAGCCATTTCTAACATGTCATAGGTGCCGTTCAACCTAGTGGAAACATCTAGGGATAACAGAGCTTTCGAGTCTACTTTTTTTTTTCACTAGCACACGCTTTAAAATTTGAAAGCCTAGCAAGCGATTGCCTAACATATTTGACCGCATTGCGAATACAATCGATAATATGATCTTGTGCTTTCAACCCGTCTTGCACAATTAGGTTGATTATGTGGACTAGACATCGGACATTTAGATACTTACCTTTACGGAATAAATTTCGTAACCTACTTTTCATTACTCGTTCTATTTCCCACTCATCTAGACATTCCTCGATAGCCGTTGCGATATTCTCACCCTTATGACTATCTATTGGTTTAAAGTTGATTATTCTCTTATGATAAACCCAATTATAATCAATAAAATGTGTTGTCAAACACATGTAGTTGACACGCTGGTTTGAAGTCCACACGTCCGTTGTAAAAGACACCCTTTGTTTGCTTTTAACAAAAAATTCTTTTAACTTTTGTTTTTCATCTAAATAATAGTCAATAATATCACGGGCTACCATCCACCTGGAGGGGACATTAAAACTCGGACAAATGGCTTCCATTAATTCCCTAAAACCTTCATGTTCGACAAAAGAAAATGGAAGTTCTTCCACAATGATCATTTTGATCAATAACTTCCTAAATTTTACGAGATCGAACTTCCATGTTTTCAAAGTACCCTGCCCATTATCACCTTTTTTTGTAACTATGGTACTTTGATCTAGCATGTTAACAGGATTTTTGGGACACCTAGGAATATGCTTACCTAATGAAGATGTGCCACTTGATTCGGAGTCTACATATAAAACTTTCTTGCAGTAATTGTACTTTCGTTTCCTAAGCCCATCAATATATAATTCCTCAAAATGGTTCCAAACATAAGAAGAGTTCTTTCTTTTTTTGCCTTGTCGTTTAACGAGTGGTTTTTTTCTTTTTCACTAGTTTTTTTCCTTTCTCTGATATACTTCCACTATGATTGTCGTCACTCGATATTTGTTGTGGCTCTTGTGAATCCATCTACGACAAACAGTTAAAATATCTTATTTCTCATCAACAAACAATTAAAATATCAACATGTAAAATATCATAAATGTTTGCACTACTAAAAAAAATGAATAATTGTGACAGTCTAAACACACAATAAATCATTACAAAAAGTTTCTGTTAAATACAATGAATAATTGCACTATCATAAGTCTATTAAATACACTTTTACATTGTTACTGTTTGTGGTTTGCATTACAAAAAAGTTTCAATAGACTTCTTTATGATGTACCATAAATCATTAGCAAAATAGATAATATAATACAAGAATGGTGTACCAACAATCAAAGGCAAAATAGATAATATTATTTGTGGTTTGTATATCTGATCATATACTAAAGTTTCTACGAATGATGTACCATGTAAGACCCCGAATCCCGGGAATCCTACAGTTGGTAATCACATCCACAATTTCACAAAAATTTAAAACCAAACGATTCGTTTTTATTTAAAACAAGTTCAGAGTAAATAATAGCGGAAAAAGTGTAAGTATTTAAAAATCCCAAACACGAGTACAAGTGTCCAAAATCAAATATAAATAAAATATCTGCTTTATTTGAAATCCTCGACCAGAAATGCCTTCAACCTTCTGAGTAGTCTCCAGCACGTCCAAGCAATAACCTCCAATCCTTAACCTGAAAATCAATCTAACATACACACAAAGTCAGCTAAAGCTGAGTGAGTTCAAGTTTTCATAAACAACATTCATCAAACAATTTAAATTCCATGAGTATAAAATGTAGGGGAAAATCATGAGTAATCAGTTATATAATTTTCCTTGGTCAAATCATAAGTCCATAAAATCATAAATAACTCTTCTTAATCAAATCATAAATGAATAAAATAATAAGTATCTTTTCTTGATCAAACACGCAACACGGGCCTCCTCACCTCGGGTCTTCCCCGAGTAATATATTTGACCCGGTCGCGGTTTAACAAAACCAAAAATCACGCAACACGAGCCTCCTCACCCCGGGTCATCCCTAAGTAATATATTTGACTCGGTCACGGTCTAACATACCTAAACACGTGATACGGGCCTCCTCACCCCGGGTCTTCCCCAAGTAATATATTTGACCCGACCACGTTTTAGCAGAACGGCGGGCCCCCTCACCCCGGGTCATCCTGAAGTAATACATTTGACCCGCCGGGACATAAACATGCAACACGGGCCTCCTCACCCCGGGTCTTCCCCGAGTAATATATTTGACCCGGTCACAGTTTACCAACACATACACATTCACATACACACTTATAAACATCTAATTCAAACATTCAACCAAACCATATCATCACATTCAATCCATAAATAATGGATAATCTAGGAATCAATATTAGGCCTAATAGTATCCTCGAGCCTAGACCATAAATAATATATATAACCTTAAGAAATATAAGACCATAAACGAGTCTAAAATATCCTAAGGCATAAAATATAAATCACACATATTTTCATAAATCCACATATACGAAAGAGGCTATGTAATACCATCCAAATAGTTGTAACAAGTAAAATCGGGTAAAATTGTAATACGGTGTGTATGCTAGCCCAAAACGTAAAAAGATTAAAAAGGGGCATCATGAACTCACCTGACACAAGGCACGAATTCAGCATGAGCTAGAGGACCCCTAAGTATCCCCAAAACTCAAACGCCTGTCGGTTTACATACAAACATCACTAACGGCATTGAAAGGACTCGTTTATCCTACGAGACGTTCTAACATGGTTCGAGTTATATAAAGCCTCGACCTCATCAAACTCATTCATAACAGCCCCTGAGGCCTCACACTCACCAAAACAACCCTTAGATACTCCCGGGAATAAAAAATTCCCAAATTACCCCCGGAAGCACCCGGTGATACCAATACGCGCGTTTAAGGGTCGTTTAGGTCGTTAACATCCAACTCAGCCCCGTGTGGACCCAATATGATAAAATCACAGCCAACAAGTCCACACGACGCTACACGAGTCAAATGGGTCGGTAACTCGCAAGTACAACGCACCAACTATTCAATAAACGCAATTGCGCGTTGTACCGACCCGTTGGAGCAACCGACAACCAATTCAGCCCCATAACTTATAAAAATGATTTTTCAACAGCCTGTACATCAAACCGAGTATCCCCGAGCTGAATTGGTCGTTAGTCACTTCAACCCTCGCATTAAACGCACCAAACTACAATTCTAGTCAACCGAACACTAACAATCAAAGTACAACTAGTTGACCAATCTAACGAACACCAATGAACATGATTTTTAAGTATGTTATACTAGGCATACCTAGGAAGATTTTGGTGCAAAAACCTCAACCAAAACAGTCCCGGAAATGCTCAATTGGACAGCCACCCGGTAAGCCTAAAAACAATCGTTTTTCGACGAATAAACGCGCCATAAGGATAAATTAAGGTGACAAAGAGTTGAAACAATATGGTACTGACTTGGAACGAACCTCGGGAGGCTGGATGGTGGTTGATTTGTATGCAAAACGAGAGAGAAGGGGGGTGTGGGTTGCGCCGATCGGACCTAGGGTTGGGTTAGGGTTAAATTTTTTTTTTAGAAACTATAATAACAATATAACATTCTGGTCCCTCTACTTTAACAATGGGTGAACTTGTAAGAAGAGTTAAGTAAGATACGTTTACGAGGGTGGCAAGAAGCTCTCGGAAGAATGCCGG
The DNA here is from genome assembly GCF_021521415.1 of Bidens hawaiensis. Classification (NCBI taxonomy): domain Eukaryota; kingdom Viridiplantae; phylum Streptophyta; class Magnoliopsida; order Asterales; family Asteraceae; genus Bidens; species Bidens hawaiensis. The sequence goes on along the minus strand of NW_027495375.1, from coordinate 166,316 downwards.
GTCAAGCCCGGGAGGTGCACACAACACTATAAGGTTATACCTTTTATCGGAAATTTACGGACGTTACATACCATAAGTCATTAGCAAAATAGATAATAATATAATACAAGAATTGCACATATAGCACATACCTCATAGTCAACATCTGCCATTCGATAAAGATTAATTTGAGAAAAGAAGTCAGGATGAGAAGAATGATGAGTATCACAATTCTTTGCAAGAAGGTTAACACTTAGCAGCCGACAACCGTCTCAAACCCGAGCAATATAATGGAAGAGGGATTATGATTTATTGATTTAGGAAGGTCCAGATTTTTTGGAATTGGTTCCGACGTTTTAGCATTTTGAAAACTGATTTCAGCGCCTCTTGATCTTCACAGGTATGACGGTTCCAACCTTGTTCCGGTGGGTACGACCCGACCCGGACCGTTTCCCGTTTTGCAACGAAAATCATAACCGTTACCCGGACCGTATATTGAATGCGGGTTTGTAAAATGGGTTTGGCGGGACGGGTACACGGTTTTGGCGGGTGTGACCCGCGAGATTCTCACCCCTAAAAGCGGCGGAACATGCTGGGCGTAACGTATTGATCGGACAGTAGCTCAAAAGACATTAATTAAAGTGACAATAATTATTTAATTCATTAAAATCAAAACAAGTACACAATTACAATAGTCGAATCAAATACACATTTTGAATAAATATCCTAAGGCCAACTAACTATCTTCGATCTTGAATACATCAAATACTTGAACCTGTAGCATGCATAAAAATAGAGTTTGTCAATGAATGTTGGTGAGAATACATAAGTTTGAGTTTAGATATATATAGATAAAATCACAATTCATATGTCAATGATGAGCGTTACAATTTTTATGAAAATGCAAACAATTAAATAGATGTGGACCCGTTTCTATTGATACAAAATCAACGTACTTGGGTAAATGTATGATCATACTAGATGAGAAAATAGATGAGGATGAGATACCAAACCACCAAACAATAAAATAAACATTTAAGCACATAGAGCATAATCATAGAGCATGCAATAATCACACGTAAACATAAACTGAATTGTGTTTTGAATAGTTGTGGTAATAAAATTTGAATAATACATAAGGTATACATGCTACCCCAAAAATATATAAAAGATGAAAAAAATGGGGTATGTAAACTCACATTGAATTTGGTGGGCTGAAAGGTTAAGGTCTTGGTTAAGCGTTTGAATGTCCTAATGTGTAGGATAAAAGTAATAAGGCTAGTTTTAGTTTTAACGAATAATTAACTAAGGATTATAATGGTAAGATGATATGAGAACTTGTACTTGAAAAAAGAAAAGAAGGGTGAAAACAGAATTTGGACAGCTTGCTGTCATAGCAAAGATAAACTATTAAAAATATAAAACAATTCCCAAAAATTATAAATGAAAACTCCAGTCAGCCAAACCAATGTGTTAGGAACAACTTTCATTTATTAAGTTTGGTCATATTCGGACCTGAGATTGGCTAAAATAGCCAATCTTTTAAAATGGTATAGATCTGTGCACTAATTTTAGTTTGACCACTATTCAGTCATAAAAATGAATTAAGGTGCAAATAAAATGTCATTAGAACCAAAACTCAATGAATTTAGTCATAGGCTTTGGTCTTGCTCCATTTCAATTTGTCATGACAAAGTTATGGCTCAACCCTTGTTGTCCAAGAATTCTGTTAATTCTGAATCATTACAATTAGTAATGTCATTTATATTTTGAAATGGTTTTGATGGAAATAAATTATAAGTCATTCATTGGGTGATGAACACATCATATAAAGAATATGTATCATCAAACCCTTATGGTTATGTTATAAGAGAAAATCAAATTAAAACATAAAGTTACAAGGAATGTAAGAATTTTGTTAAGGTGTGGCCATTGAAGATCATCTTCCAACCTTTAGTTCTTTGTCTCCTCCACAACACACACCATGGTGTATAGATTATGTGGGGTCCTTGACATGAATATATGATGGCTTTGCAACCATGTAAATGAAGAAGATAAACAAGAATAAAAGAACCTTAAAGATAGTATAACTAGTGTTACACAACAACTTGATTATCTTAATTTCTGACAAAATAGTAACAATAAGAAAAATGAAAAAGATGAAGATGAGAGAGAGAGAGAGATGGAGGGAGAAGATAAATTCTTCTTTGAATTTCAAAGAAGAATAAAAATGGTACAAGAGAAATAGAGGGGATGATAGTCTCTTATAAATAACAAGATTTGAAGGGGCTAACTTAGGAAATTTTGTTTTTGTAAAAAGTTGTAAAACTTGGAGAAGGGGAAAGGGGGTGGGGTGAACGGTTTTGAGGGTATTCTGGATTGGATTATATTGTATTTTTAATGTAAGGGAAGGAACATTTTCTACAATAATTAATTAGATATAGTACTAAGGCTAGTTACATGTTTAAAGGTACATGTAACAATTTATCGTGTTATAAAATGAAAGAAACACACTTATGAGTTATGAGTGATAACTTATTATGAAAGGGAAAATACATATATATAACTTATTAGGGACTCCAAATATCGAGTTAGGTTATACGGATTTCCAAACGCTTTAAATACATAACACAGTATAAGTAACGATGTGAGGTAACAATTTTCGATTCAACAAAACTTGCGAATATGTTAGCATAGTAAATATGATATAACTTTAATATTAATGACCAATAACATGATTAAAACATAGACATACAACATTTCATTGATTAAAAAAGTTTCTAATCACATCAAAAACTACACCGGGTCGGGTTTCGGGTTTGAAAATAATGAATGTTACATAATTAATGTGTGGTCAAAAATGAAGTTTTTAAGCTCTTAAAACTCAACAAGGTTCTCAAAATATCCCTTCCCTATATAGAGTTAGGTTCAAATAAGAAGTATCACTTGTGTAAGAAGGCTAAGAAAAAGAGTATTTTGGTCCATTACATAAATTTTAAAAAAGCCCACTTTACAGCCACCATCATCTTCACCAAATCCAACTCCTAATTTCAAAACCCCTGAATCTCAAAAACAACCAACATTCCACAGCCATCACCCCACACCCACCGCCAACAAAAACCAGTTCGCCACCACCGACGCCGCACCGTAGCTGCCGGACTCATTTCAAATGAAGAAACGAGATTTGTCTCTCTCTCTCTACATATCCATCACCGGAAAAATGAGTTCTTTTCGTCACTGGAAAACGAGTTTCTTTTTGTCACCGGTGGCCACCCTCACCTGAAATCACCACTATACCACTATAGCCATAGCTTCAAATAGTAGATTCGAACATAAGCTGAATTAGGGGTCGTCGAAACATACCTTACTGATCGGAAGATCACCATGACAGTGTGTTGTGTTTTAGTTTTCAAATTTGTTAACCTCATAAAACACAATTGTGTTTTTAACCTTTTAGGTCTACGTGAACTTATTGTTCTTTTATTAAACACAACTGTGAGTTATTCAGTGTGTAAAGATTCATTTTTATGTTATTTAATTCATTATTTTGTTTTTTGTTTAACAAAACAAATTGTGTTTTTGGAAAAACACAATATGCTATAAAGCCGCAATTGTGTTTTTAAAAGTTATGATCAATGAAAGAATTCCTCCATGTGTTGTGTTGGTAAATAAAGTGAATACAAAACATAGTTGATAAAACATAATTCATAATTGTATAACACAATTTAGTAAAACAAATTTGGTAAAACACAATGGTCATACCTATAAAACAATGCATAAAAAAACCCACTAACTTTTTTTAATTTTTGTATAACAATATGGCACTCATATTAAAGATAAAAACTTCTTGTTATTAAGGTGATTTTTCTTTAAAAAAAAAGATGTCGTATCAAAAAATTATGGACGCTTTAAAACGATAGAGGAATTGGCATATGCCTTGCATGTGTAGAGAGAAAGTCAACAATTATGTGTTCTTCTTTTTTGGTCATTTCCCTTGTTTTATACCTAATTTTTCCTCGAACTAATCTTAACTCTTCAAATTCAAAATTAATGGTCCAGATTACTTGTTATCCTCCCTACAAAGATTATACTTCTTATTTTAACTTGACCCCCTACACACATTAAATTACCCCAAGGCCCAATTTCCCTGTTCAATACTGGCCACACATTCAACAATGTTTCCGGCAACCTATTTTCTTGCCGGTCATCATCTCTGGCCTCTTATCGCCTGAAACAAATAATATATTGAACAAAATATGAACTCATTGTTTAAAACGAGTAGCCCCATCGCCAGGCCCGGCCCAAGGGGAGGGCAGGGAGGGCTCAGGCCCCAGGCCCACTCCCCTTTTAGGGCCCATAGAAATTTTAAAATTTTTTTATATGTGTAAGGTTGACAGGCCCAAGGGTTTTAGCATACCAGGAGTAGCGGCAGGTCGTCTGCTCCTATTCGACCATCGGACTTCCGCACGGCGAACGCCTTGAGACATTCTGGCCGACGACCAGCGACCGACGAGTGTTTAGCAGTAGGGATTTTAACGACCGGCGGCTACTATTACAGGTTATTAACTTATATTCACTTTTTATCTTTTATTAACCATCGACCAGGTTGAGGCTGCTAAACAATGAATAGGCCTTTGTTAACTTTTATTTAAGTTTTAGTTGTTAAATAATTTAAGTTTTAGTTTTAATTTCAAAAAATTTCTTATTTTTAGTAATGAGTAATCAGTTGATACATGATAGAAATAATTAATTAGTTATGTTAATATTTCTTTTTTAGATATTATGCCTCCTAAATTTAAACACTTATCTGGTAGTTCAAAACGTAAAAACATAAAAATAGAAGACGAGTTAAGAAATACACAAATAGAGAAGCATGCGAAGACACATGTGTTTTTCCAAGAGCAACCTCAAAGTTCTAATGTTAAAGAAAAATATGCACATGTTGATGATCATCATCATGAAGATGTACATGTTGATGAAGACGATCATGATGTTGTTGACTGTTCCGGTAACAGTGGGCATTGGCAGAAATAACAGAATGAAGTTTTTTAAAGTTGAAGTTGTTTAAGACCAATTTACGATCATCAATGTCTCAAGAATGACTTAACGAATTGGTGTTTATTGCTATTGAGAACGATGGTTTAGATTCCAAGGATTACAAAGAGTTAGTCGAGGGATTTACTTACAAAAATGCGAGAAGAGCGTGAAGATTTGTTTAAGTCTTTTAGTTAGATCATCTTGCTATAAAAACAAAGCTTTTGTTTTGTTGTATTGTTATCGTTATCAAATTTGTCTAAAATATATATAAGAGTTTTTAAGTTTGTATTTTAGGGCCTTTTGCATTTCATGCCCCAGGCCCACTTTTATTTTTGTATTCTCAGAGATGGCCCTGCCCATCGCCTGTTTCATACCAATAATCAAAAAAACCGTATCACCATAATATGTTTGCTTCACAAATCACAATCGGTAATGCTTCATAATCTGTTATGCTCAAAGATTTGACCAAAATCACACATATTCATCTCCACCACCTTAGTATGATTGTCGAGGAAGTTGGCGGCCAGAAATGATGCCGAAGGTGTGCCAACAACTATCAGGAAACAAAGTAGGCGAAGAAATAGAGTTGGGATACAAGAGTAATTCAGCAATATAACTTAGTTTGATATTTTAAATTGTAATTTAGTTTAGAGTAAACTGCGGTTTTCGTCCCTGTGGTTTCTCCAAATCTACGATTTTAGTCCAATAGTTTCAAATTTTTGATTTTCGCCCATGTAGTTTCATTTCACTTGCAATTAAATCCTAACCCACTAACTCCGTTAAAGCTACCTGGTTATGTCCATCTGCTTGAGGGGCAATTTTGTCACTATACTCCCAAAAGAAACCCCAACCAGCCCTAAACACAAACAACCAGATCTAAAACAATCAATCAACAACCAGATTAAATCAATTTCAACACGCGTTGACCACTAACCGTAATCGGAGTCCCGGTATTCAACACGCGTTGACCTCTAACCAGACCTTCAGTCCCATCCACAGCAATCGTCCTAACCACATTCTCCCCCAAATGCTGAGCCACTTCCAGCACCAGCCTTATCGAGTTATCCAACACCTCCAACGCCGTCAGAATCAGCGGCAACCCTTCACTAAACCTCACGTCCACCACCGCACCTATCACCTGGCACACTGTCCGATCGCTCCAGCGCCGGTGAACTCGTCGGTGATCTTTCGAGCGGAAGATCCTTCGCCGCCGGTTGTCAGAGGTGGTTTCGCCGGAGCGGCGGCGGCGGAAGTGGAGTGGTTGACTACACGGTTGTAGAAGTGGTTAGGCGCGTGAGATTGGGATAAGGCGCGTGCGGATCTGGTTGTGTGGGTGAACGGAGATCGGGATCGGTGGAGGTAGGAGTGGAGGAGAGTGGCCAACACACGTATATGAAAATAGGGTATGGGAATTAGGTATTTAGGGCTGGTTGGGGTTTCTTTTGGGAGTATAGTGACAAAATTGCCCCTCAAGTAGATGGACATAACCAGGTAGATTTAACGGAGTTAGTGGGTTAGGATTTAATTGCAAGTGAAATGAAACCATAGGGACGGAAATCGCAAATTTGAAACTATTGGACTAAAATCGCAGATTTGGACAAGCCACAGGGACGAAAACCGCAGTTTTCTCTTTAGTTTAATATTATTTCGTAGTATAGTTTGTTTAGTAATATATTATTTAAAATATATATAATTTAACAAGTTAATAGACTTTTGTGATCAAAATAAGATAGTATATGGTTTTTAATATGCAAAATATTGTTAAGGAACTTATACGTGAAAAAGATTAAGTATGTTGATTTTTTATATGTAAAAAGTAGAGACTTTTATGAGCAAACATAAAAGGTGTTTTGTCTTTAGTAACAATATTTGCCCAAAAAGAAATTACAATATAATACATAATTGAAGCAAAGAAAATGCAAACAATCAGATAGTAGTAGACGTGAAGGCCGCTTAAGGCATTGTTTCCTAAAAACAAATTTCGCGTTTCCATTGAGAATGTGTCCGTCTCATAAGGCACGACAGCAAAAAAGTAGTTTGTATTTCCATAGTTGACCACCAAGCCCGAAATCCAACGAAAGAAAGTAGGCCAAATTTTTTGGAATGCATGTGTGCACGTGCTTGACGTGTTTTTAGACTTTTAAGAGTGTATTATAAAGTCTCAGCACTTAACGTTTCAATTGTTTTAAGTAAGGCTGTCAATTCCTGACACGACCCGAAACCCGACACGAACCCGACACGATAAAATATAGGTTTTGTGTCGGTTGACACGACCCGTTTTTTTAATAGGTCAACCCGAACCCGACCCTTCTAAAAAATGGGTCAACCCGAACCCGACCTGTCAAAAAATGGGTTAACCTGTTAACCCGTATAAAAATTTTATAGAAGTTAATATTTTGATTTTAGAGATAAAAAGTGTTAAATTTTAAAGTTAAATACTTTGATTTATAAATTTTAAAGTGAGGCCAACCAAACCGACGAACATTAAGAGAATCAAAAGAATTATAGCATTTGGTTTGGTTATTACTAGTGTAAAAACGAGATGTGTTTCTTTGAAAACCTGTATTAGCTCTCAAATTTGAATGGTTTTCATTTTTAACATTTAAACGATTACCAAAAACCTTAGTCTCAGTTTTCGAGGGCCTCACCTCTCTGAAACGCTGCTTCAGAGGGCAATCAGCAACAAGGTGCCCTATTTGATTACATCTAAAACAACACCTATATTCAGCTTTCTTTTCAGCAGATGTTTTAGATGTGGAGGCAGTATTACCAACCGTACATCTCACATAAGGTGGGACATATGGGTTGAGTGGAGTACTACTTTTAGTTGATTTAACTTTTTCTCCACTAGTGGGTAATACTTCCTTCTCTTTTGTCTTACCCGGCTCGGATGACTTATCCGAATCAGATGAGACTGGACTTGAAATAGAAATTTTAACTTTTGAGACAGGCGAACATGTTTCGCCTTTACTAACTTCCGGTACTTTACCAGTTTCCTTAGCAGGACCTGTCTGATCAGCTACAAAATTAACAGATTCATGAACACTAGAATTGAAAGTATAATTATGGTTATAAGGTGGTGGAACTTCATGGTAACCGATTCCTCCCCTCTTAGGTGAGGAACCTTGATCACTAACGAGGTGATCAAGAATAGCAGAGGAATTTCGGAATTGCTCCAGTTTCCTATTTAGTTCCACCACTTTTACCTGGTGATCAGCAATCTGTTTTTCTTTCTCAGCGATTAACTTGGTTTTCTCTTCTAAAACCTCGTAGCTTAGATCGATCACATCAATTTTCTCAGCTAATTTTGTTTTTAAACTTTTAACGTCTTTTTCACAAGCTTTAATTTTTATTTTATAATTATTTTCTCTTGTCTTTGTGAAGTGATGATCTTCTTTCAAGGTTTTAAATTCGGCATCCAACTTAACACACTGATCAGTAATTGTAGCAAGCTGTTCATACAAGTTCTCACATTTAGTACAGATAAGTTTAGTACATACCTCGGAGTTCTGGTCATTAGCCATGAAAGCTTTTTCATTTTCAGCAGCTTTCATACATTCTTCAGCTGCAACCTTCGCCATGTGTGCCTGCTCAAAGAGTTCTCCAGAGAACATGTTCCAGTTGTATTCACCAGCATCAGACATCATGGCATTATCCCCATTGTTATTTCCACTTTGCTGTGCAGTCCTCCCCTGACTACGTTCTACACGTGCATTAGTGCACTCCTTTGCAAAGTGTCCATTTCGTTGACAACTGTAACACCTCACCCTTGACTTATCAAATCCTGGCTTTCCACCTACGAACTTTCTGCCAGTCTTCTTCATGAAACGCTTCACTCTTCTGACTATCATCGCCATCTGCCACTGCAGATCCATCTCCTCCAGATCATCAGGATCGATCTGGTCATAGTCTTCTTCCAAAACAGCAGGGTCCACAATCTTCCCTTATATGTAGTTCTCGTAAGAAGCAATAAAAGATGCATAGAGTGCAAACTGCTCTTCAGCAGATTTGACACTCATTGGCATCTTAGTGTAGTTATTGCTTGAAGCACTGGGAGAGAAACTACTCTTGGATGCTTGAGGTTTCGAAGCACTTGATCCTCCAGCAACAAAGCAAACATCACCGTTCATGTTTACTGACACATTTCCTTCATGAGAAGAGTTAGAACCTGACTCTCCTTTGGAGTAGTAAGCAGCAGATTCAGACTTCGAACTTGAGCCTGAGTTAACTTTGGCACCATACATACCAGGGTCTTGAACCTGATCCGTTGGTGTCTCTTTACGAACCATATTAAGCTCAAAGGTTCTGAGCTTGTTTACTGCTGTCTCCAAGTCGTAATTAGGAAAGTCTTTGTCTTCCCTCATTAGAACAGTGTACATTTCTCACTTTGGTGGGAGAGCATCGAGAAGCTTCTCAACTATTTCCTCCTCTCTGTAAGCAATAGAATAGTTGTTCAGCTCTGTCATTAGATGATAATATCGGGTGATAATATCATCGAGCGATTCGTTCTTCAAATACTTGAAGACAGAGAACTGGGTCTTTAACAGCTTAATCTTCGAGGCACGAATACCCACGTTCCCTTCGAATCTATTCTCAAGAGCATCCCAAAGCTCTCGTGCAGAAGTGTACTTCCGGAATGTATGGAGAATCTCTTGAGGAAGAGCCATAGTAATTGCAGCATGGGCCTTGCTCTCGGCCTCATACATCTTCTTCTCTTCTTCCTCCATCTTGCTATACTTCTTTATCACATGCCTACCTTCGTATTCCATTGTCGGTGGAATATATCCATCCTGGATGCATACCCACATCTTTGCATCCTGGTATTTAATTTACTGAATGAACCTATCTTTCCACGCTACAAAGTCGGTTCCTTTGATCAACCTTGGGGCCTTAGTAGCCGACCCCGCTTCAACTTCCATTTTGACTAACTCTGAGATGTTAATCGGCGACATCTTCTCGAAAACACGAAAAACCTGAAAAAAACAAAAACAAAAATTCTTCCAAACAGTACTATAGGCGAAGTTAAGGATAACTTCGCTTAAGGTAAGCGAACTTAGGAGGTAAGCGAAGTTGAGGATAACTTCGCTTAGGCGAACTTATGAGGTAGGCGAAGTTGTGGATAACTTCGCTTAACCTTATATCTTCGCCGAAACCCTACTTCCAGTTACGGCAACTTCGCCTGAAGAACAGCAACTTCGCCCGAAGAACACTGAAAATATTCAGATCTGTTTTCGACGATTTAACAGTTTCCGGTCGGTGTAACGGCTTGAATATGACTGTATAAGGTGAGTATAACACAATATCAACGAAAACGCGTCCCGCGAATAGGTCAAACGAGACGTTTTCTACACCCGCGTGAAATCCCGAACCACACAATCGAGCCAATGCTCTGATACCAATTGTAGGTTCCCGGACGGATTTTACACGGGATATCGCTAACTACGTAGGTGCGGAATCCCTGCGTAGGTAGTTACGAGCGTAGAATACGTAAACCAAACACACGCGATACAAACGAACACGTTATGTATTATAACTTGAAACACGTCTATTACAGACTCTCGACACGTTCACTGAACTCAACAACTGACTCCTCACTCGTTAATAACCAAAACACTAACTATTAAACCGTAAACCCGTAGGTTACTTAAATACACGACAACTTCGCCTCAGGCGAAGTTGTCTATAACTTCGCTCGTTGATCAAGTTCGCCTAGGCGAACTTGTCGACAACTTCGCTTGTTCAACAAGTTCGCCTAAGCGAACTTGTTGACAACTTCGCTTACATACATAATCATAAACTTAAACATAATTACATTACAGACTCGATTACAAACGCTAGACTATGAACTACTGACATTTATGTACCAACAGACTCCCCCTTGGCAGTAGCTTCATATCTTGATTTTCAAAGCTTGTGTCTTGTAATCTCTCGTCTTCTCTCTTCATCTCTTCAAGCATGCACTCCCTGTCTAACACATACAGAAACCAACTTCTGGTACTTCTTAGCTTCCTCTTTCCAAGCAGGAATGTAGAAAATCTTCTTAGCATGTAGTACCTGCAAGTCAGCTTGAGACAGATTGACTAAGTGCATAGGATCATACACTCTCATGATCTCTTGCTCATCTTCATCCTCCATGACCGCTTCAGCAGTTTCACAATCCACATCCACATCATCACCAACAGCTACCACATCATCACCAGATGCAGACTCCCCCTCAGCTGTGGAAGCCCCAAGAGCTATAGTAGTTCTTGGCAACTCACCACCTGCACCTTCGGTGCATTGGGATCATCGTCTTGATCGTTTCGGCGCTTGGTCCTCAACTCATCTCCTCTACAGCTCATCTCCCCCTGAGATGCCAAGAACACCTTCAAGGCATCTATTACTTTCCCGTGCTCAGCCAGGAGGGATGCCTGCAATTGATTTGCTTCCACTAGGCTTTGAATAGTCTTGGACTGCTCAACTACAATCTGCTCTAGTGAAGCTATTCGTTCCGAGTCTGAAGTGGGCGTGTCCGCAGGTGGTACCGTACCCGATAACCCTGCAGTAGTGGTGACCGTAGACTCGACAAATCGTGCTACTACCACCGCTGGAGTAAGCGTTTGAGGTGGTAGAGACACAATTGCTGGAGACGACGTCTGGACGGCTGTGATCGGTGGAATGTCAGCCGATGATGTAGCCACTACGGGAACAACCGTAGCGCTTGTACTCGATACCTGCGCAGAGGTAGGAACAAAGGACATACCAGACAAGGCAGGTGGAGCAAAACGTACCAACCGTGAAGTCTCTCCAGCTCCTACACCCATACCTGTCGTTTCCCTACGTGAACGCTTTCTCACCAGCTGCACAGCTTCTTCTTCATCATCTTCCTCGTCGTCGTCGTCAACAGTTCTCTTTTGTTTCCCAACTGTTCTCTCATGCGTTACCATCATCCGTCTAGCCTCTTCCATCACATCATCAAAGTCAGCCTGTGGACCCGAGACTTGAATATTCTCTTGAGGATCAACTCGGTCCATATCAAACATTCCGTGGCCTCCCAACATGGCATCAAGATCAATCTCAGCAGCTGTCACAGCAGCAGATACAGCAGGCGCAGCTGATACAGCCTGGGGTGCTGCCGCCTGTTGTGGTCTTGGGTCTCTGAACGCGTCCCCTGCCGCAGGCACATACTCCGGGTTTATAAGATACCCAAAGAGCGGAGTATGCCTGGGACGCATCTCAGGCTTGCTTCGTGCGCTGGAAGTGCGACACTGTGCAAAAATACGTTTTGTCACACTTTCCACGTATCGAATAGGGCGTCGTTGAGGCAACGTCGGAGCCACATGATTGAAAATCATCTGTAGGAATCGAGGATACATTGTAAACCGCTCACGCGCCACAGCCCTTCGTTGCCTATCGATCTCGTAAAAGATCATCTGGCTGAAAGAATATCGTTTATTATAAGTCAACGCAGTCATAGCAGACTGCATTGTCGCACCCATACCATCAGTGCCTGCCTTCCGTCCTGACATACATACGATCATGACGTGCATAAGGAAGCGCCACTGATCTAAAAGGAATCCCTTCCTTCGTTGTGTGTCCCCTAAGAGACCAGAATATCCCATCCTGAGGAACGCCCCATCACGGAATGGTGCAACAAACTCCGTTGGGTCATCCCTCGTCTCTTCACCAAACTGCAACGCCACCCGTATATGTTCAGAAGAAAACCGAACAACTTGACCGTTTACGGTGGCTCGCATAACCGGGGGCTCATCCCGGCAATCGTACTCTACCGTCTGCCAAAAGTCTTCAATGTTCGGTAGCGAAATAGGCAGGGTAGTTGTTATTGCATGATAAATCCTTGAGCGCAGTAGAAAAGTAATTATCTCCCTGTAGTCCTCCACGCCCTTTGCATCTGGATCAAGTGTTATGAACTGGTTATGAGCTGGGAAGAATTGTCTCTGATCATCACCGTCATCACCTGCACCTCCTGCACCTCCAACAGCAGCCATATCTGCACTAAACGAACCAAGTTAGATAAACGATTAAGTTGTACACAAGTTCGCTTGATTACCAGGAGCGAAGTTGTGATCAAACCTGTATAGGCGAAGTTAAAGGTTAGGCGAAGTTGGGAACAACTTCGCTTCATCTTTAAGTTCGTCTAATTAATTTTAAGTAAAAAGGTCTGGGCGAAGTTAGTGATAACTTCGCCTCTTCACAACATCGCCTCAGGCGAAGATAAGGGTTAGGCGAACTTAAGCCTCAGGCGAAGTTGCGGATAACTTCGCCTCAGGCGAAATTAATCGTCAGGCGAAGTTGAGGATAACTTCGCCGAAAACCCTAACTTCGCCTGAACTGTGTCGGCGACTGTTAGGATTCTAACAGCCGGAATCCGATGATTCGGCAAAGTTTGACGATCCAGGAGGCTCTAACACATGATATTACGGATGGTTAGATGAAAAGATCGTCCATGCACACGTAATACAAGTTTGTAAATCGCGGTTTTGAAAGGTCACCGGACCGAGGTCACGAAACCGTTCAAAACGACCTATGAAAAGCATCACTGTCTTTGGGTATACAGTTAATCGATAACACACACCTTGAATCTATGAACGAAACTGAGAAAAAGGATCGAAATCAGAAACGAAACAAGTTCGCCGTAAAATATATATCTTCACCGGAAATTTCGGATAAGTTCGCTGGATTTTCTGTGAACAGTTTTGACCCTTAAAATCCTTTATATAGAGGCTCTGTTATACAGGCGAAGTTACGGATAACTTCGCCTAGGCGAAGTTATTCACAACTTCGCCTGTTCAACAACATCGCCTAAAATTTCAAAATTTAACCCTTAAGATTTTAACAGTTGTCAATTAAGTTAAAAATTGTCCTTTAAGAAATAAATAACATGATCAATTCTAAGTAACCAGTTAAAAAATCATAAAGCTATCTAAGTACAAAAACGTAATAAATTTAAAGTATAAGGGATCAAATTTCAGTCTCGATAGGGACTGCTACGTTTTAGAAAAGATCCGAACAGGAATCATACTAACTACGTGACTGTCACATAGATTCGTGTTTAGCTGTATTATGACATATAGAGACAGGTTGTAAGAAGGTAATATGCCTTAAGATGGTTTTCATCGTTTCTGTGATACGAGTTAGGTTCAATTAATTCTTAAAATTTAAGTGGGCAACAACTCAGAAATATTGATGCCTCCTATCTATCCTCAAAGCGTATTTGGCTTTCCCCAAGTCACCCCGAATTGACTTCGACCCATAGTGTCTGATTAACTTGTAAGTATTCTTTTTCTGCTTCCCGTACTCATTCTTACTCCATGATTGAGAAGTCTCGATATCTTGAACTCTCAAATGTTACAATAACTTCATAAGTACTAAAAAAAAATTTTTTTTTTTAAACGAACATACTTATAGACTTCAGAGTAATAAACAACTGCAAGTCCCGAATCTGGATCACTGCAGTGTCTTGAAACGCTTTCTTCACGGGAATCAGAACACACATGGGTTCGTGTATGACTGGGTAATCACTTTTCTGCCTATCATTCGGAAAGATATACATGAAGACACGCAAAACTCTTAAGGAGTTTCCACATAAAATCAAGTAAAATTTAATTTGTATCACATCTACTTTTACGCACCATCAAAAGTTACCATGACATACAATGATTGTCCTAAAGCCTTTTAAGCCTAATAACTTCACTAGTTAAGCACACAAAGTTAGTATATCTATCATTTTCCATGGTTGGATCAATTTTCCGTTCAACATAGCTAACTAACTTCTTACGAAGTAACAGACTTGAAAAGCAATTTCATTTCCCTTAAAAATTTTGACTTCAATCGCCCCGATCACGTCAAAGTCTTCAGGTAAACGGCAATCCTGAAGATCCAATGGATCAACTGGACCGACCACATACAAGTATGTGTCCTTCTAACTAAGTATGACCGACTAATTTTCAACGACAGAAAGAAAACACATCATAACCGCCCCGGTCACTTTCAGTCATCTGGTTAATGGCGACCCTCATTCTCTACAAGTAGAAACGAGGACCAAAACATATCCGAGAATATGTCCATCAAACTGAGGTAACCGACTGATTTTAAGCAATAGTGACGTTTTTTTTTTTTTTTTAATAAACACAAAAAAACGTGGTTACTCGGGATTGATCATCCCGTTCAGCTCAATTAGGTTTTGAAATCTGGATTTATCAAATGCTTTTGTAAATAAATCAGCGAAATTTTCTAGCGTATCGACCTTTTCGACCTTAATCAGTTTCTTCTCAGCACAATCCCGTATGAAATGATGACGAATGTCAATATGTTTAGTTTTACTATGTTTCACGGGATTGTTAATTACTGAGATGGCAGCAGTGTTATCAATAAAAATAGGAGTGAGTAAGAAATTCAGACCATAGTCGCGCAATTGTTGCTGAATCCACAAAACCTGAGAGCAGCAGTTGGATGCTGCCATATATTCAGCTTCGCACGTAGAGATTGCGACTGATGTCTGTTTCTTGCACTGCCAGGAAACTAATCTTCCACCGAGAAACTGACATCCTCCTGTTGTCGACTTCCGACTCTGATTGCACCCTCCATAATCAGAATCCGTATAAGCGACCAGTTCCACGTCTCCTCCCTTCGGGTACCACAACCCTAGCTTCGGCTTGCCTTTGAGATACCACAGAATCCTCTTCACACCCTTCATGTGAGATTCCTTTGGGTTTGCCTAAAAACGAGCACAAAGACAAACAGCAAACATTATATCAAGCCTAGAAGCAGTCAAATACATCAAAGAACCTATTATAGCCCGATACTGAGTTGGGTCCACATCTGCGTCACCGTCTATTTCAGCTCCCAACTTGTGGTTGACGTAAATTGGAGTGTCAAATGGAGAAGAGTCCTCCATCTTGAAGCGCTTGAGGACATCATGAACATATTTTGTTTGATGAATGAACATCCCATCCTTCTTTTGATCAACCTGCAATCCTAAAAAGAACGTTAGTTCACCCATAGCACTCATCTCAAATATTTTCTTCATAACGGCCTCAAATTCCTGACACATGGAGACTCTTGATGCAGCAAATATGATGTCATCCACGTAGACTTGAACTAGCAGGAAGTCACTTCCATCTCTCTTCACAAACAGTGTGCTGTCAATCAAACCCCTTTCAAAACCATTCTCTAGCAAGTAGTCCGATAACGTTGAATACCAGGCACGAGGTGCCTGATGTAATCCATACAGCGCCTTGCTCAACTTGTACACGTGATCAGGAAAGTCTGGGTCAGGAAAACCCGGAGGTTGCTCAACATACACAACCTCATCAACTTTCCCATTGAGGAACGCACTCTTCACGTCCAACTGAAACACTTTCATCTTCTTAAAAGCAGCAAACGCCAAAAACAATCTTATCGCTTCCAACCTGGCCACCGGAGCGAACACTTCATTATAATCTATCCCCTCTTGCTGATTAAAACCTTTAACAACCAGCCTCGCCTTGTTTCTTATAATAATCCCCTTTTCATCTCTCTTGCACTTAAACACCCATTTTGTGCCTATCGCATGCACATTCCTTGGTTTTTCAACCAAGGTCTAAACTTCCATCTTCTTAAATTGAGCCAACTCTTCTTGCATGGCCTCGACCCACGAGCTGTCCTTAAGAGCCATTTAATAATTTTTCGGTTCAATCTGGCTAATAAAGCATGAGTACAAACATTCGTTCATTATACCCGTTTCCTTAATGCTCGTATAAACACAGGTGTGCTCATTCAAGCTACTTCTGGTTTGTACACCGGAGGACACATCACCTATAACATTCTCCAAAGGGTGGTCTTTGTGAATTCTCGTGGTCGGAACAGCACCGACATGCAAATTATCTTCTAAGTTAGAAGAGAGCTCATCAATGGTTGTTTCTGGCTGAGAGTGAAAAGGATTGATAAACTCTTCTTCAGGAGAGACAGCAGGGGAATCGATAGAATTTGATGAGGAAGGTTGACAATCATCAAATAGCTGTCTATGTGCCAAATTTTCCTCCTCATCTAGAATCATCTTCGTAGCAACACGTTCTTCTTCTTCTGTACAAAACAAATCAGGTATGTTAAAAGACTTGAAGAGCCTATCATAGTCGAAAATCCCAGGAGGTCCGATGCTCGGTCTTGGCGATCTGTAACTCGTAATGTCGGTGTTACATACCACCTCAACCTTGCCGTTCGTTGTATTAAAGACACGCCTGTTGGGAGTCCCAACTTCATAGCCGACTAAGATTCCTTCAACGGCTGCTTCACCAAACTTTGAATGTGCCTTTAAAATTGAACACGGGGACCCGAAAGCTTCAAGTCCACACAAATTGGGCTTTCTCCCATGCATAAGCTCGTAGCATGTTTTATTAAGTCTTTTTACCGTTAAAACTCTATTCAGTACATAGCAGGCTGTAGAAACAGCTTCAGCCCAGAACACCACCGGAAGCTTCGAATCAGCCAGCATAGTTCTGGCTCCCTCAATTAAAGTTCTATTCTTCCTTTCAGCCACTCCATTCTGTTGCGGAGTATACGGAGCGCTGAATTGGTGTTCAATCCCTCTTGACAGACAGAAGATCTCCATTTCAAAATTTTTAAACTCGGAACCATTGTCACTTCTGATGAAATTCACTCGTTTATCCATAATGTTCTCAACTTTGGTAATTAGATTCTTCACCATTTGAGCCGTTTCGTCCTTTGATTTCAGGAAGTATACCCACGAGTATCGTGAGTAGTCATCAGTGATCACCAAGCAATAAGTTGTACCACCTAGACTTCTTACATTCACAGGACCGAAGAGATCCATGTGAAGCAGCTCTAGTGTACTAGCAATTGAATTCACTTTCTTGGTGAGATGGGACTTCTTGTGCTGCTTTCCCTTTTTGCACGCAAGACATTTGTCTTCAAAATTGAAACTTTTTAAGGGAAACCCAACACAAGCCCATGTCTGACAATATGGTTCATCTTCCGAAGATGAATGTGCCCCCTTCTTCTGTGCCATAGTTCAGATTCCGATTCGCTTGCTTTTGTCAAAAGACACGATTCTTCCGTTGACATTTCAGTTGAACTTAAATCCATCATATACGTATGTCGATCACGTGGAGCCTTCATTACTATCCACTCCTCTGGTATTTGAAAACCAGGCTTCAACACAATCGCATCAGTCTTCGTGAAGTGTACGGTATAATCTTTATCACAAATCTGCGACACACTCAGCAGATTGTGCTTCAGTTCTTCAACAAAGTTCACATTTTCTAACGTCATCTTCCCGTTAGTTACCGTACCCCTTCCTGTTATTTTGCCTCCACTCTCACCGGCAAAACTGACTCTTGCTCCTTGAACAGGTTTTAAATCTTGTAACAAATCCTTGTTACCAGTCATGTGCCGGGAACAGCCGCTGTCCACAACCCAAAGATTATTGGAAGCCCTGTTCAACTGTTCCTGCACAAACAAAAGAGATTATTAAAATTTGGGGACCCAAGACCTCTTGGTCTTGGGTCGATTAACCTTCTTAACAGAACTCATACAACTTGGCTGACCAAAGTTAGCATTAGAAAAATTTCCACGAGTCCTAACAAGATACCTCCTTGGAGACTGATAGTGAGGCCAACCAAACCGACGAACATTAAGAGAATCAAAAGAATTATAGCATTTGGTTTGGTTATTACTAGTGTAAAAACGAGATGTGTTTCTTTGAAAACCTGTATTAGCTCTCAAATTTGAATGGTTTTCATTTTTAACATTTAAACGATTACCAAAAACCTTAGTCTCAGTTTTCGAGGGCCTCACCTCTCTGAAACGCTGCTTCAGAGGGCAATCAGCAACAAGGTGCCCTATTTGATTACATCTAAAACAACACCTATATTCAGCTTTCTTTTCAGCAGATGTTTTAGATGTGGAGGCAGTATTACCAACCGTACATCTCACATAAGGTGGGACATATGGGTTGAGTGGAGTACTACTTTTAGTTGATTTAACTTTTTCTCCACTAGTGGGTAATACTTCCTTCTCTTTTGTCTTACCCGGCTCGGATGACTTATCCGAATCAGATGAGACTGGACTTGAAATAGAAATTTTAACTTTTGAGACAGGCGAACATGTTTCGCCTTTACTAACTTCCGGTACTTTACCAGTTTCCTTAGCAGGACCTGTCTGATCAGCTACAAAATTAACAGATTCATGAACACTAGAATTGAAAGTATAATTATGGTTATAAGGTGGTGGAACTTCATGGTAACCGATTCCTCCCCTCTTAGGTGAGGAACCTTGATCACTAACGAGGTGATCAAGAATAGCAGAGGAATTTCGGAATTGCTCCAGTTTCCTATTTAGTTCCACCACTTTTACCTGGTGATCAGCAATCTGTTTTTCTTTCTCAGCGATTAACTTGGTTTTCTCTTCTAAAACCTCGTAGCTTAGATCGATCACATCAATTTTCTCAGCTAATTTTGTTTTTAAACTTTTAACGTCTTTTTCACAAGCTTTAATTTTTATTTTATAATTATTTTCTCTTGTCTTTGTGAAGTGATGATCTTCTTTCAAGGTTTTAAATTCGGCATCCAACTTAACACACTGATCAGTAATTGTAGCAAGCTGTTCATACAAGTTCTCACATTTAGTACAGATAAGTTTAGTACATACCTCGGAGTTCTGGTCATTAGCCATGAAAGCTTTTTCATTTTCAGCAGCTTTCATACATTCTTCAGCTGCAACCTTCGCCATGTGTGCCTGCTCAAAGAGTTCTCCAGAGAACATGTTCCAGTTGTATTCACCAGCATCAGACATCATGGCATTATCCCCATTGTTATTTCCACTTTGCTGTGCAGTCCTCCCCTGACTACGTTCTACACGTGCATTAGTGCACTCCTTTGCAAAGTGTCCATTTCGTTGACAACTGTAACACCTCACCCTTGACTTATCAAATCCTGGCTTTCCACCTACGAACTTTCTGCCAGTCTTCTTCATGAAACGCTTCACTCTTCTGACTATCATCGCCATCTGCCACTGCAGATCCATCTCCTCCAGATCATCAGGATCGATCTGGTCATAGTCTTCTTCCAAAACAGCAGGGTCCACAATCTTCCCTTATATGTAGTTCTCGTAAGAAGCAATAAAAGATGCATAGAGTGCAAACTGCTCTTCAGCAGATTTGACACTCATTGGCATCTTAGTGTAGTTATTGCTTGAAGCACTGGGAGAGAAACTACTCTTGGATGCTTGAGGTTTCGAAGCACTTGATCCTCCAGCAACAAAGCAAACATCACCGTTCATGTTTACTGACACATTTCCTTCATGAGAAGAGTTAGAACCTGACTCTCCTTTGGAGTAGTAAGCAGCAGATTCAGACTTCGAACTTGAGCCTGAGTTAACTTTGGCACCATACATACCAGGGTCTTGAACCTGATCCGTTGGTGTCTCTTTACGAACCATATTAAGCTCAAAGGTTCTGAGCTTGTTTACTGCTGTCTCCAAGTCGTAATTAGGAAAGTCTTTGTCTTCCCTCATTAGAACAGTGTACATTTCTCACTTTGGTGGGAGAGCATCGAGAAGCTTCTCAACTATTTCCTCCTCTCTGTAAGCAATAGAATAGTTGTTCAGCTCTGTCATTAGATGATAATATCGGGTGATAATATCATCGAGCGATTCGTTCTTCAAATACTTGAAGACAGAGAACTGGGTCTTTAACAGCTTAATCTTCGAGGCACGAATACCCACGTTCCCTTCGAATCTATTCTCAAGAGCATCCCAAAGCTCTCGTGCAGAAGTGTACTTCCGGAATGTATGGAGAATCTCTTGAGGAAGAGCCATAGTAATTGCAGCATGGGCCTTGCTCTCGGCCTCATACATCTTCTTCTCTTCTTCCTCCATCTTGCTATACTTCTTTATCACATGCCTACCTTCGTATTCCATTGTCGGTGGAATATATCCATCCTGGATGCATACCCACATCTTTGCATCCTGGTATTTAATTTACTGAATGAACCTATCTTTCCACGCTACAAAGTCGGTTCCTTTGATCAACCTTGGGGCCTTAGTAGCCGACCCCGCTTCAACTTCCATTTTGACTAACTCTGAGATGTTAATCGGCGACATCTTCTCGAAAACACGAAAAACCTGAAAAAAACAAAAACAAAAATTCTTCCAAACAGTACTATAGGCGAAGTTAAGGATAACTTCGCTTAAGGTAAGCGAACTTAGGAGGTAAGCGAAGTTGAGGATAACTTCGCTTAGGCGAACTTATGAGGTAGGCGAAGTTGTGGATAACTTCGCTTAACCTTATATCTTCGCCGAAACCCTACTTCCAGTTACGGCAACTTCGCCTGAAGAACAGCAACTTCGCCCGAAGAACACTGAAAATATTCAGATCTGTTTTCGACGATTTAACAGTTTCCGGTCGGTGTAACGGCTTGAATATGACTGTATAAGGTGAGTATAACACAATATCAACGAAAACGCGTCCCGCGAATAGGTCAAACGAGACGTTTTCTACACCCGCGTGAAATCCCGAACCACACAATCGAGCCAATGCTCTGATACCAATTGTAGGTTCCCGGACGGATTTTACACGGGATATCGCTAACTACGTAGGTGCGGAATCCCTGCGTAGGTAGTTACGAGCGTAGAATACGTAAACCAAACACACGCGATACAAACGAACACGTTATGTATTATAACTTGAAACACGTCTATTACAGACTCTCGACACGTTCACTGAACTCAACAACTGACTCCTCACTCGTTAATAACCAAAACACTAACTATTAAACCGTAAACCCGTAGGTTACTTAAATACACGACAACTTCGCCTCAGGCGAAGTTGTCTATAACTTCGCTCGTTGAACAAGTTCGCCTAGGCGAACTTGTCGACAACTTCGCTTGTTCAACAAGTTCGCCTAAGCGAACTTGTTGACAACTTCGCTTACATACATAATCATAAACTTAAACATAATTACATTACATACTCGATTACAAACGCTAGACTATGAACTACTGACATTTATGTACCAACAAAAACCTAACAAAAACCTAATTACATTACAGACTCGACCCCAGCCAGGGGCTCTGCCCCTTGGACCCTGCTAGGGGCTGCCGCCCCTAGACCCCGCTGCCAGGGGCGCTGCCCCCGGACCCCCGTTCGTTGTGGGTAGTAATTAAGACTAGAAAGATGATATGAGTAGTGATAGTTAATTGATATGTATACTTGTTATACAGTCAGCCGTGCACAACTGAAGAAAGGGATTACGATTAACGGTGAACGTAACCGTGTTCAAGTGAGTTTCTAGCCCCATTTATGTGTTATGTTTTCGGGGCTGTGTGCATACTCGATATGTTTGTTAATACGCTTATCCTAAGAGATAAGTGTATGCCTTATGTGAATGATGTGATATTTATGAATGATGGCTTGACGGTACGTGAACGATCTTCGGATATTGCACGTACTGTCAGGTTGTAACGCTAAGTATAAAGTAAGTATGATATGTATGCTTATGTGTATGAATGTGATAAAGTTAATAAAAGAAGGAAATGATGGTTGTATGGTAACGAAGAGGGAATCGAACCCTACTAATATTCTAGAACTAGGGAACCGAACCCTACTAATATTCGAGGAAAGAGGGACCGAGCCCTAATAATACTCGAGGAAAGAGGGTACCGAGCCCTAATAATACTCGAGAAAGGAGGGTACCGAGCCCTAATAATACTCGAGGAAGGAGGGTACCGAGCCCTAATAATACTCGAGGAAGGTAGGGCGTAATGCTCTTTATAACGTATGATATGAAAGTAAGTTAATACAAAAGAAAGTATGAAAGTATGAATGTAAGAATATGAGTTTATGTGTATTGTATAGTGTATGATTAACTAGAACTCACTCAGCGTAACTGACTTTTAGTATGCACGCAGGTGAGTAGGATGAGGCAGCTCGCTTGAGGAGACACGTGGCACTGAATAAGAGGTTGGCATCGGAAGACTCAAGACGTTTAAGTTTAATGTTTCGTTTATTTTGAAAGACAAAATGATGTTTTAAGACAAGACGTGTTTTGTTATGAAATGTTTTATAAAAGCTTTTATATTCCGCGAAGGTTTTAATTAACTCTGATATTTAGAACTGCGTTTATGAGTAAATCCAACACGAAAGTAGGGCTACCGGTAACGGGGCCTTACAGGTTGGTATCAGAGCAAAGTTCGAGAGATTTAAGCATCTTACATGCTTAGACTCGAACAGAGAATGGGATTTAAGTAAGAAAGGAAAGAAGATGACAGTCCAAGAATGTCATGTGTCGCTCAAGCAAGATCAGTAAAGGTAAATTGTATGATTAAATGATATATGTTAATGAGAAAGAAAAGATATGTGAACGACAGGGATAGGAATAATTGATTGTTTGATTTGACTAACTGCTTAAGTAGAACCAGCACAAATAGACTCATAAAGGGAAGTGTATAGGACACGGAAAGCAACGTGATCAGCTAGTCACAGCTGGCCACTGTTATTACCTGTTAGCCTTGCTATCCTTGTACTAAATAGTTCCTTGAGTGATGATGTTTGTGTTTTCCCTTTTAGAATACGATGGCTGGAGATGGAGACATTGTTGGAGCTGGAGGTCGCACTGGACGACGCGGCAGGCCTCGTCGTGTCCAGCAACCTTCGGTTGAGACAGCTTCCAACACCGAACCTGAAGGAAGCGCAGCTGGAAGAAACCCGGAAAACAATGAAGGAGTTCAACTGGATCCCGCAATTCAAGCAGCTATTGTTCAAGCTGTAGCCACTGCTGTGAAAAATATTACTCTGGGAGGGTCTGCTGGAAGCCGTGAAAGAACTGTTGAAGGGGCAGGTGGTAATGGTAGGAAAGATGATGAGAGGGAAAAGGGTGATTCAAGTGAGGTGAGGTCTGTGAAAGTTGATGATGGGAAGAGGGGCCGAGGCGGTTGCAATTATAAGTCCTTCAAAGGTTGCGACCCGCCTAAGCTGACTGGTTTAGGAGACGCAATCGCTACTCTTCAGTGGATAACCGCCATGGACAAAATTATCCGAATCAGCGAGTGTCGTCCTGACCAAGCTGTCGGTTATGCCACCCAATCATTTGAAGATGAGGCTATGTATTGGTGGGAGAGTGTGGAGCAGAGGAAGACCCGTGAAGAGATCAAAGAGATGAAGTGGGATGATCTGAAGGAGTTAGTGATGATGAAGTTCTGTGCTGACGCCGAGGTTGAAAGGGCAGAGATGAAGTTCCTAAACTTGAAAGCTAGGACAATGACATATCGTGAGTACACCACCGAGTTCAATCGAATGTCTAGGTTGGTGCCCGATATGGTCAACACTGAGGCTAAAAGGATCAAGTGTTACGTAAGGGGATTACCACAGAGAGTCCGCATGTTAGTCAGGACAAGTAAACCTGCTACTTTCGATTCTGCTGTCGAACTCGCAGAAATGGTCTATGCAGACTTGGCTGCAGATGATGTGGTGGTGGGAGACGAGAAGAAAGAGAAGAAATGGGTCGCTCCTGCTAAACGACCCGGTACCCAGATGTGGAACCCTAAGAACAAGCAGCCGAGAGTTTGGGAGAACAAGTCGTGCAAGACTTGTGGCAAGGCACACAGTGGTGAGTGTAGGTGGGGAAAGGGTTCGGATACATGTCATAATTGTGGAAAGATACATGCCGGAGAATGTAGATTTGGGTCGAATGTTTGCTACAAGTGTGGGAAGGCAGGTCATTATGCTCATGAGTGCAGTTCTAAGCCTGCATGCTACAAGTGTGGTAAGACAGGTCATTTTGCTAGGGAGTGTACCGAGAGTGAAGCTGGAGGTAGTAGAAGGAAGGATGCCGATCAAGCTAGGCCAAGAACTAGAGCCTACATGCTGACCCAAGAACAAGCCAAGCAGATTCCGGATGTTGTCACAGGTACGTTTCTAGTGAACGGTGTTTCCGCTACTGTATTATTTGATTCGGGCGCAAACAAAAGTTTCGTAGCCACACCATTTAGTAAACTAGCTAAAATGAAATGTTGCCGAGTGTCTGAGACTCTTATAGTAGAAACTGCTAGTGACACTTCGGTTAAAATAACAAAAATGGTTAAGAACTGTAGGATAGAATTGGAGGGACATGAGTTCCCTGTTACCTTGTATGTTATGACCTTAGGAGGGTTCGATGTGGTTTTGGGGATGGATTGGTTGTCTGAGTTTGAGGCTCAGATAGTATGTAAGAGTAGGATAATAAGGTTAAAGTCCTTGGATGGTAGTGGGGTAACAGTTTATGGTGATACGGAAAGTTCTGGGCTTAATGTCATTTCGATGATAAAAGCCGAGGGTTTGCTAAGGCGAGGGTGTTGTGCCTACCTGGCGTATGTCGTCAACGCTACGGCCGAGACGAAAGAAATGAAAGACGTTCCTATTGTGCGCGACTACCCAGAAGTATTCCCTGAGGATCTTCCGGGGTTGCCACCGGAGCGAGAGATAGAATTTCAGATAGATTTAATACCAGGAGCCCAACCTGTCGCAAAGGCGCCTTACCGTCTAGCACCGTCCGAGATGAAAGAATTGATGTCCCAACTGCAAGAACTCCTCGACAAAGGTTTCATAAGACCAAGTGTTTCCCCGTGGGGCGCACCAGTATTGTTCGTGAAAAAGAAGGATGGAAGTATGAGAATGTGCATAGACTATCGTGAGTTGAACAAGCTTACGGTAAAGAATAGATATCCTTTGCCAAGAATTGATGATCTGTTTGACCAACTGCAAGGTTCAAGTTGGTTCTCACGAATAGATCTCAGATCAGGCTACCATCAGCTGAAGGTGAAGGGCAGACATCCCTAAGACAGCATTCCGAACGCGGTATGGACACTACGAGTTCCTCGTAATGTTATTCGGTCTAACAAATGCTCCTGCAGCATTTATGGACATGATGAATAGGGTGTGTCGGCCGATGTTGGATAAGTCGGTTATCGTCTTCATTGACGATATATTGATTCATTCAAAGAACGAGTCTGACCATGCTGAGCATCTGAGAGAGGTATTGGAGACTCTGAAGAAAGAGAAGTTGTATGCCAAGTTTTCGAAGTGCACGTTCTGGTTAAGAGAAGTGCAATTTTTAGGTCACGTGATTAATCCTGAAGGGATTACCGTGGATCCAGCTAAGATTGAAGCGATAACGAATTGGAAGACTCCGCAGAATCCGACTGATATACGAAGCTTCCTAGGGTTAGCTGGCTACTATAGGAGGTTCATCGAAGGTTTCTCCAAGATAGCCGCACCGCTGACCGGTATGACCCGAAAGTCGATAGTATTCAGTTGGGGAAAGTTTCAAGAAGAAGCCTTTGAAGAATTAAAGAAGAGACTCACGCAAGCTCCAATCCTTGCTCTACCCGATGGTGACGAGGATTTCGTTGTTTGTGCTGATGCCTCGCATCAAGGGTTAGGTTGCGTGTTGATGCAACGAGGGAAGGTGATAGCTTACGCGTCTAGACAGTTGAAGGTCCATGAGAGTACTTATCCGACGCATGATTTGGAGTTAGCAGCTGTAGTGCATGCTCTTAAGATATGGAGGCATTATCTGTACGGTACTAAGTGTACTATCTATACAGATCATAAGAGTTTAAAGTACTTCTTCGAGCAGAAAGAATTGAGCATGAGGCAGAGAAGATGGTTAGAATTGATAAAGGATTACGACTGTGAGATTAAGTATTACCCCGGTAAAGCTAACGTGGTCGCTGATGCGCTAAGTCGTAAGAATGAGGAAGTCCTTGCAACAGTGAAGTCCTACAAGTTGATCATGAACCCAAGTCTTTTTGAAGAAATCATCAAGGTGCAGTCAGAGGTGTTAGTAGATGAAGGGTTAGTAAAGAAAGAAAGGATTTATGGCCAGCAAGATGAGTTAGTGAAAAACGCTCATGGAGTTAAGACTAGGTTCGACCGTATGTGGATCCCACGCCATGGTGATCTTAGAAGTCGAATCTTAGATGAAGCTCATAAGTCAAGGTACTCAATACATCCTGGAGCTACAAAGATGTATCAAGACTTGAAAAGAGATTACTGGTGGCCAGGAATGAAGAATGATGTAGTGGATTATGTTAGTAAGTGCTTAACTTGCTTACAAGTCAAAGCCGAACACCAAAAGCCTTATGGGAAGATGCAACCGCTAGAGATACCTGAGTGGAAATGGGAACACATCACCATGGATTTCATAACTAAGCTACCTCGTACAGCTAAGCAACATGATACCATCTGGGTGACTGTGGACCGTTTGACCAAGAGTGCTCACTTTCTGCCCATACGAGAGGCTATCTCGTCAGAAACATTAGCAAACTTGTTCATTAAAGAGGTTGTGGCTAAGCATGGAGTACCGTTATCAATCGTGTCTGATAGAGATACACGGTTTACTTCTAGGTTCTGGAAGAAATTCCATGAAGCTATGGGGACGAGGTTGAACATCGGTACGGCGTATCATCCTCAAACCGATGGACAGTCTGAAAGGACGATCCAAACCCTTGAGGATATGCTACATGCTTGTGTTTTAGATTTTGGTGGAAGTTGGGATGATCATCTGCATCTGGCAGAGTTCTCCTATAACAACAGTTACCATTCAAGTATTGGTATGCCACCGCTTGAGATGCTTTACGGTAGACGATGTAGAACCCCGGTGTGTTGGGGTGAGATTGGTCAGAAAGAAATGGGAAGCCTAGAAGTGGTTCAAGAAACGTCTTCAAAGTTCGATCAGATCAAAGCAAGAATGAAAGCCGCTCAAGACAGACAAAAGTCTTATGCAGATAAGCGGCAACGACCAATTGAGTTTAACGTTGGTGACTATGTGATGCTCAAGGTCTCGCCTTGGAAGGGGATTATCCGTTTTAGGAAAAGAGGAAAGTTGAGTCCGAGGTACATTGGACCGTTCAAGATTGTAGATCGTGTGGGTGAAGTAGCTTATAAACTGGATTTACCCGATGAGTTAGAAGGAATTCATTCAACCTTCCATGTTTCTCATCTGAGGAAGTGTCTAGCTGATGACACGTCTCACGTACCATTGATGGACATTGAGGTTGATGAACAATTAAACTACATCGAGCAACCGATAGAGATCGTTGACCGCAAGGATAAGCAGCTTCGTCACAAGATTATACCTTTGGTAAAAGTGATATGGAAACACCGCAAGGGATCAGATGCTACTTGGGAGGCCGAGGATGAGATGCGCAAGTTTTACCCTAGTCTGTTTATGTAATAGTTAGGTTTCGGGGACGAAACCTCTTTAAGGAGGGAAGACTTGTAACATCCTAAAATTTATAATGTTGAATAAAGAAAGTTACGTTTAGTGATTTCTCGTTATTAATTAATTAATATCGAGTGAAGACCGGATCATGGACTTAGATTAATTGAGATGGGTTAAATGAGAATGGGCCTTAGGTCCATGGGCTTTAAGGGATATAAATATCCCCTAAACCCTAAACCATCATTCATTTCCATCTTATTCTCTAACGCACTCCAAAACACACACGACCCGAACCAAGATCCAAAGGCGAGGACCCGAGCTTGTTGGTGCTAGATCGTCGTGACGAACCAAAGCAACAAGACCAGCTCGTGTTCGTAGTTCGACTCATTTACGGTACGTTTATATCGAGAACTTGTTCGTTTAGGTTTGGATTAGTATAGAAATGATAGATCTGTGTTTGTATGGTAAAAACGAATCCAACAAAGCTAAACTTACTGAAAATGGTTATGATTTGATGGGTTAATCGATTGATAAAAGAACCCGTAACCTATATGCCTAAATCGCACCCTTTAAACATCGATGTTAGGTCGATTGGATGGTTGGGGTTTGTAGGCGCTGGTAAGACGATTCCGTGGATACCTAAATCGAGTTATTTGGTTAAGAAACGAAGATGATTAAGGGATTTAAGAACGAACAGTACCGCAGCTGGACAACTTCGCCTGCAAGCTAAGTTCGCCTGATGAACTTCGCCTGCAAAGCTAAGTTCGCCTGATGACAACTTCGCTGCAAAGCTAAGTTCGCCTGATGACAACTTCGCCTGCAAAGCTAAGTTCGCCTGATGACAACTTCGCCTAAAGCTAAGTTCGCCTAAGGTTAACTTCGCCTAAAGCTAAGTTCGCCTGATGACAACTTCGCCTAAAGCTAAGTTCGCCTAAGGTTAACTTCGCCTAAAGCTAAGTTCGCCTGATGACAAATTCGCCTAAAGCTAAGTTCGCCTAAGGTTTAACTTCGCCTAAAGCTAAGTTCGCCTAAGATTTAACTTCGCCTAAAGTCAAGTTCGATTAGAAAATAAATTAAAAACCTAATGAAAAATGTGTTAAGACAGTTAATGTAAATAAAATTTTTCCAAGCTGACCTGGCAGCTTGACCCCAGCCAGGGGCTCTGCCCCTTGGACCCTGCTAGGGGCTGCCGCCCCTAGACCCCGCTGCCAGGGGCGCTGCCCTCGGACCCCCGTTCGTTGTGGGTAGTAATTAAGACTAGAAAGATGATATGAGTAGTGATAGTTAATTGATATGTATACTTGTTATACAGTCAGCCGTGCACAACTGAAGAAAGGGATTACGATTAACGGTGAACGTAACCGTGTTCAGGTGAGTTTCTAGCCCCATTTATGTGTTATGTTTTCGGGGCTGTGTGCATACTCGATATGTTTGTTAATACGCTTATCCTAAGAGATAAGTGTATGCCTTATGTGAATGATGTGATATGTATGAATGATGGCTTGACGGTACGTGAACGATCTTCGGATATTGCACGTACTGTCAGGTTGTAACGCTAAGTATAAAGTAAGTATGATATGTATGCTTATGTGTATGAATGTGTAACGATTCCGGCAAATTCAGGTATACCCTAGCCGGTATATACTATTTATGTGTCATTTAATATTGAATATATGAATTTATACGAGTATGTATGATTCACGGTACGAATTATACTCGATTATACAGTTAAGCGTATTGGAAGTACGGTTAACCGATTGACGGTTATTGAAACCCGAATGAATCGGGGATTACATTATAGACGAAATATATAATGTTTAGTGATGTTTACGAAGTATTAAAGCTTCGGGATAAGTGAAATAAAGCACAGAAAAGAATTTCGATTTAATGGTACGTTGGTACGTTAAACGAAATCTTTTATACCAAACCAAGCAAGAGATGATCGATCAAGCCGAAAAAGATGCACAATTATTAATAATATGATGTTTCAAGTAAATAAATGTCATGGTTTAAGTTTTTAAAGTTTTAAATCGGTTTTATAGAAATTTTATTTTTAAGCCGAAATACGACCGTTTTGGCCTCGTTTTGAGCGGAATTAAACGTTTAACCGAAAAACGAACTGAACCAGATTATCCACAACATTATCCGGATTACACAATCCGAATGTGTGGCCAAGATTTGAGGTGTGGGCCCCACCCCACACCATTATGAGGACCGATCGGTCCATGCATATGGATTAACATTTCATTTTCTTTTTTCTAACATCCCAACTCCACAATTCTCTCAACCCTTCAAACATTCATCCAACTTTCCTTTGATTTACACCAAGAACACAAGGTAAATGCATGTTGTAAATGCATAAATTCTAGTTTCAATTCCATGATCTTGAGTTTTTACAAGAAAATGAGGTTCCAAGTGAAAAATGGGTGAAAACCCGAGATGGAACCGATTCTTGCGTGATCAAGTGATGTATACAAGTTATACAAGGGATCTTGGTCCAAGAAAGGAGTTAAAAGAGTCAAACACGAATTTTTACGGTTAAAATCTTTGTTTCTATATCATAACCGAAACCATGAAAGAATTGGCTTGATTGTGGGTTTAACTTGCTTGGTGTGGTGTTATTGTGCTTGTAGGTGTTATATCTAGTTGCTAGCAAATGCTAGAAAGCAAGATCTTTGCGATCTAAAGCTAGAAACACAAGGTAGTTCGGTTTTTCGTATGGTTTATATGATTTGGACAGATTGTGATAGACTTAGAGTTGGGTCATGAAATTTCACAGAGATGATCTACACATGAAAATATGAGATCTGTGAAAATTTGGTAATTTTTGGACAAAGGATGAATATTTGGTGAATTTAATGCTTGGTTTTGGCTAAAAATGATGAAAAATAGTTAAACATCATGAAAACTTCTGGAAAATTCCAGATAAGCTTTTTATAACATATAAAAGTCACACACAAAATTTCAGATCCGTTGGAGAAGTCTAAGTATGCTTTTCGGTAAAACGAGTCTAGGGTTTTCTAGCTCGGTTTTGGTGAAAATGGCATGAAAAATGAGATTTTGGTTCTGGAAAAATTACAGGGAACTATGTGGATGGCAGGGGTCATCCCAGAAAAAGTTGGTATTTTTCTAAGGTCGTTTGGTATTTTCGATATATTTGGTGTTTAAATGACGTTTAAAAATAGATAAATAAATGTTAAATATAAAAATTAATTCTGGAAATATTTTTATAAAATTCTTTACTGTCAAAAAGTGATTTGTGCAAAATTTCAAGATTCAAGACTAAACGGATAATTATTTGTGCTAAAAAGAACATAAAAACAAACTTTTAAAGCTTAAAACGCGTAAACCGGCAAAGTTCGCCTAAGCGAGCTGACTGGTGTATAAAAACCTTAGAAATGAACTATTTTCATGAAACTAAGTTAATCAAGTAAAAATAAATCATCCGAAAATAATTCGGATGATTTGGGTATTTTTTTATACGAAATAACAGTTTCCGGCACCCTAAAGACGGAAACGGGTCCCGCGGCCAAACGGGGCGTCTAAACCGAGCTCTAAATTCACGGCTTTAACTAAAATATCAATCAAACACTATTTTCGGGTCGTGTGTGACCAAACTCATTTTTGAAACATAAAAACGGATAACCGTGCTAGGCACGCAAAACGGAGAAAACATAATAATAATAATTTTGACGGTTAAACTCTAAGAAATATCATAATCTGAGTCCTGAGAAGTGTCTCTGGGTTAACATTGTCCCCGGATCGAGTACAGTACTGGGTTAACAGTGTCCCCAGATGTACCGGTTGACACGGATTTAATTTATGGAAATTGTATAGTAACGACTTAGGTATCATATTACAGATTCAGGCTCATAGCTGTTCACTGTACTACATACTGACTCACGAGAAGGTGAGTTTCACGAGCCCCTTTTTACTGAACTGTTTTAAATATTTTCCCGGGGCGGGAAGCATGTTTCTATCAAAATGTTTAAGTACATGCTGATCGCATGGAAATGAATGTATTTATATAATGTTTATTGTACGGGAATCGTACGGTAATGTATTAAGATGGTAATTGTCTGAGTTGCTAACATTGTAAGGCCCGAAACAGTGTTCTGGGTTAACAGTGTCCCCAGAGGTTATTAAATGGGTTTCTGGGTTAACAGTGTCCCCAGAGGGTATTAAATGTGTTTCTGGGTTAACAGTGTCCCCAGAGGTTATTAGATGTGTTTCTGGGTTAACAGTGTCCCCAGAGGTTATTAAATGTGTTTCTGGGTTAACAGTGTCCCCAGAGGTTATTGGATGTGTCTCTGGGTTAACAGAGGTTTCACTTGTGGGCTCAGCATAATTTCATCGCTAATATATGATTACTATAATGATTTGTCATGGTTTATTTAAATTAGTGAAACTCACCAACTATTCGTAGTTGACCCGTTTTCTTTACATGCTTTATAGGTACTCCCAAACTGGAATAATTGATACGTGCTTGATGATGCGTGCTTTTGTGGAGGCTTAGTGATCTTTATTTTGTATTGAATATGTTAACGTATTATCGGTAAAACTTATGTGTTAACGCCTAGATGATAACGAAACTCGGAACAATGAATTGCGATGTAAATTAATGTAGTGGTGTTTTCTTTATAAGCAATGCTGTTGATATCAGATGCGTCTGTTGCATCCCGTTTAAGTTTCCGCTGCGGTTACGGGGTGTTACAGAACTTGGTATCAGAGCCATTGGTTATAAAGAATTAGGATGTCTTTAAAAAGATACCTAAAATATAACCAGTAGCTCAAGTATTATAGGATCTGAATATCAACTAATAATTTATAGTGACGAGATCTGGATGAACTTGGATGGACAAGTGAGTTATTATGGTCCGGAACATAATAACAGTTGTCTGCACAAGGGAATTCGGGGGAAGTCACGGGGGACTTTAATAGGTAAAATTGGCAACATATGTGTAAATATATGATAATATTGTTATGTGGTCAAGTTGTATAAGTAAGTGTATATTAATTTGATTATGGTTTACACTATGAAAAGAACTATATGTTTGATTAACTTGTGTGCAGGTAAGAATGTCGAGAACTCATAGTTTATCGGTGGAGGAGGACCCGGAGGAAATCAGCTCCGGGAACTCTGGGAGTCTACGCATATCATCCTGCTCTGAGCCTAGCGAGACTAGTCGTAGGAGCTCTAGCCAGTCCTCCCCAGTCAGGATTGTCAGATCCCCCACCCCACCCGCACCACAGGCCACCCCTATCCCTATCGGATTCGGACCCCGCCTCACGGCGCGGATCAGTGTCCCGCATGTCCCACCTACCTCTCCCCCACCCAGACCTGCTACCCGCAGGGGCGAGCCCTCCCGCTCCCAGCCCGAACCTGTGACTCCACCTATGTGGGGTCTCCCTAGGCAGGAAAGGGACGCGGCGGCATGGCTTCGAGTGCTCACCGAGCAGGTGAATGAGCACTCCGCCGCCTTGACAGTGGGAGTGCAGAGGCGGATGTATCTGGGGGACTGCATACTGGACCACCAGTATGCGATTGCGCAGCTAAGGAGGGAGTGCTCATACTCCCAATTGATGATTGATCGGTTAGAGGCGCGGGTCCGGGGTGTGTTGGCAGTGATGGTGGTGTTGGTGGCAGTGATGGTGTGGTGGGTATACCACCGTGTTTAGTGATGTTAGGATGGTAGAAGTCATGGACCGCTTTTTGATACTCTGTGTAAGCAGTTAGTGGTGATGCTAACATAGAGTGAATCTTGTGTAGTTATAATACAACCACTGGCCTTTAGGGGGTCTCTTTTGGGGTATATCATTATAGATACTTTTGGGTATCATTCAAGCACTGACCCATTGCGGGTTATGTCGAGATGATGCCGACATAGGCCCTATGTATGAAAACTTAACCTATGTAATGATGACAGGAAAGTATGTGAACTGACGTTGATGTAATATGTACTGATGTTTATTAATGAATGGAATGTGGGTTGTGTGTTATGATTGGAACTTGTATTAATTATATGTATTTTCTTGATGTTGTGTAGAATGGCACCAAAATGATCAGCTCAAATGTCGGAAGTAGATGTGAGCCGTTTGATTGCTCAACAGTTAGAGGCGGCGATACCGGATATAGTATCGCGCATCGCCGCCAGTATTAACAATTCGACCAATCCAACCCCTCCGAGCAATCAAACGACCACCAATAATGACGGGGAACAAAATGCTAATCTTCCACAGAACGATAACACGATTCCGAGTAATGACGCACCGCCTAGGGTGGTCGTTACGGACAGTAATGGCCCTATACCAACTGTAGAAACGAACCGCACTGGGCCGATTCCTGCATCCAGGGGTTGTTCAATCAAAGACTTTATGTTGTGCAAGCCCCTAGAGTTTAGCGGGTCTGAAGGACCAAATGGGTTAGTTAAGTGGATTGAGAAAATAGAATCAGTTGTGAACATCAGCAACTGCTCCGAGGATTGTGTTGTTAAGTACGCCACCTGCACATTCACGGACCATGCCTTGACATGGTGGAACACCATAGTGCAGACTCGCGGTCAGGCGGCGACAAACCGCATGACCTGGACAGAGCTCAAGGCTCTTGTACTGGAACATTTCTGCCCGAAAAACGAATTGCAGAAATTAGAAAATGAATTGTGGAACCTGGAGATGCAGGGGGCGGACCACTTGGGTTATACGAACCGGTTTAATGAGCTGTCGCGATTAGTACCGTGGTTGGTCACCCCAGAGTCGAAGAGGGTGGAGCGTTATATTTGGGGACTAACTTCAGTAGTAAGGAGTATAGTTAACGCGGGGGGACACCAGACGTTTGAGGGTGCGGTGACGCAGGCTGGTATCGTCACATATGATTTCGTAAGGAGTGGGTCACTGAAGGTGGCAGGAGAATCCGCTGGGGGAAAGCGAGGTACACATGACCATTAGATCCAGGAAAAGCAGCAAAGTAAACGTGCTAGGCCCGCTGCCCAGAACTACGCCATGACTAGTTCAGGCGGAAGGCAGGAACCGCAGACAAGGACGTTTCCTAGGTGTGGGAAATGCGGTTATCAGCATGGGGGCGAGTGCCGGGGAGTAGTGTGCCATCGGTGTGGCAGGGAGGGGCACTCCGCACCGAGATGTAGGACAAACCTGAACAACCTGAACCGACAACCGCAACCTATCCGTGCGCAACCATTTAGGACCCAACCAGCCCGACAACAAAACCAACAAGGAAACCAAACGGCGACCACCAGCCGTGCTTGCTATGAATGCGGCAGCACGGATCACTTCAGGAGGCACTGTCCGAAGCTGAACCAGGGAGGAAACGGGAGGCAAACCGCGGGTCTAGCGTCGTCGTCCAATCCGGCGAGAGGCCGAGCATTCGTGATGGGGGCGAGCGAAGCACGCCAGGACCCCAGCGTAGTGACAGGTACTTTCCTCGTCTCTGATCATTACGCCTCTGTATTATTCGATACGGGCGCCGATAGAAGTTTTGTCTCCGTTAAGTTTCTATCGATAGCAAACCTTCCAATTGGTGAAACCATAGAACCTTATACCATAGAAGTCGCTAACGGTAAAACCATGATAGTTAATCAAATAGTTCGGAATTGCCCTTTTATTCTGAACGAACAATCCTTCCTGATTGACTTGTTACCGGTAGAATTGGGTAGTTTTGACGTGATAGTGGGAATGGATTGGTTAGCACGTAACAAGGTAGAAATAAACTGTGAAAAGAAAATCGTCAAGATCCGGGTGTCGGATGACGAAGAGGTATTAGTGCAGGGTGAGAAGTCGGGCAATATGATACCGTTTATATCCCACCTCAAGGTGTTAAAATATATACGCCAGGGATGTGTGGCGTATCTAGCGAGCTTGACTACCACAGATTCTGAGGAGAAACGAGTGGATGATACCAGTGGTGCGCGAATTTCCACAAGTTTTCCCAGAAGAACTTCCTGGATTACCGCCAACCCGACAGGTCGAATTCAGAATCGACTTATTACCTCAAGCTGGCCCTGTTGCTAAGGCGCCCTACCGACTTGCACCATCCGAGATGCAAGAATTATCCAACCAGTTGCAAGAATTGTTGGATAAAGGATTTATACGTCCCAGTTATTCCCCGTGGGGTGCACCTGTACTATTCGTGAAAAAGAAGGACGGGAGCCTTAGAATGTGCATCGATTACAGGGAATTGAACAAGTTAACAATCAAAAATAGGTACCCTCTTCCCTGAATTGATGACCTGTTCGACCAACTACAAGGTGCGAGCTACTTCTCAAAAATTGATCTTAGATCGGGATACCATCAGGTTAGAATTCAAGAGGAGGATATCCCAAAAATCGCATTCCGGACTCGCTACGGCCATTACGAGTTCTTAGTTATGCCTTTTGGGCTAACAAATGCGCCAGCAGTGTTCATGGATCTCATGAATCGAGTCTGTAAACCCTACCTCGATAAATTCGTCATCGTGTTTATTGACGATATTTTGATATACTCGAAGAGTAAAGAAGAGCACGAGCAACACTTAAGATTAATTTTAGAGCTTCTAAATCAGGAGAAGTTGTATGCAAAATTCTCCAAGTGTAACTTCTGGTTACAAGAAGTGCAATTCCTTGGTCACGTTATAAACCATCAAGGAATACACGTTGATCCAAGTAAGGTTGAAGCAGTTAAGAATTGGCAAGCGCCTAAATCGCCAAAGGAAATCCGCCAATTCTTAGGCTTAGCTGGATACTATTGTCGATTTATAGAGAACCCTTCTGACCCAAAAGGATCGAAAGTATGAATGGGGTGAAGAGCAGGAAACGGCGTTTCAAACGCTAAAACAAAGATTGTGCCAAGCGCCATCTTAAGTCTCCCCGACGGAGACGATGGTTTTGTCGTGTATTGTGACGCATCCCGTAGAGGGTTAGGATGCGTGTTGATGCAGAATAATAAGGTCATAGCCTATGCTTCCCGACAGTTAAAAGTACACGAGAAAAATTACACTACTCATGACTTAGAACTGGGAGCAGTTATCTTCGCACTTAAAATCTGGAGACATTATCTCTACGGTACAAAGTGCACCATCTTCACCGATCATAAAAGTTTGCAACACATATTCGATCAGAAAGAACTGAATATGAGGCAATGAAGATGGGTCGAGTTATTAAGCGACTATGACTGTGACATCCGTTATCACCCCGGCAAGGCTAACGTCGTAGCCGATGCCTTGAGTAGGAAGGATCGGGTTAAGCCATTGCGAGTGCGAGCGCTGGGGATGATAGTCCGGTCGAACCTTTCGGACCTGGTTCGAGTCGCTCAACGTGAGGCGTTGAAAGAGGAACAATTGGAAAAAGAGGGACTTTACGGTAACGAGAAGAATTTCGAACAGCGCGTGGACGAAATTCTCTATTTCAAAAATCGGATTTGGATCCCGACCCTCCATGACCTTCGTGAATTAATCATGGACGAAGCGCATAAATCGAAATATTCCATACATCCGGGATCGGATAAGATGTACAAGGATGCGAAGGAGTTCTACTGGTGGCCGGGTATGAAAAAGGATATAGCCACATACGTTGGCAAGTGTACGACGTGTGCGAGGGTTAAGGCGGAGCACCAGAAACCCTCGGGGATGTTACAACAACCGGAAATTCCCGAATGGAAATGGGAGCAAATCACGATGGATTTTGTGACACATCTCCCTAAGACGTCCCGTGGACACGATGCAATTTGGGTAATCGTGGATCGATTAACCAAGTCGGCACATTTTATTCATTAGAAATAATTATAACACCGAGAGACTTGCGCAGATTTATATAAATGAAATTGTGTCTCGTCATGGGATACCCATCTCAATCATCTCCGATCGAGATAGCCATTTCACCTCCAATCTTTGGCAAGCTGTACAAGAAGCACTGGGAACGCGTATTGATCTAAGCACAGCTTACCACCCTCAGACCGACGGTCAGTCTGAGAGGACCATCCAAACACTGGAGGATTTGCTTCATGCATGCGTACTGGATTTTAAGGGAAATTGGGATCAACATCTCCCACTCGTTGAATTTTCCTATAATAACAGTTACCATAGCAGTATAAAGGCAGCACCTTACGAAGCATTGTATGGACGGAAGTGCCGATCACCACTCTGTTGGACTGAAGTGGGCGACACACAGGTTATTAGATCGGACCTGGTCCAGGAAACGACCAGCAAAATCCTTGAAATTAAGAACAATCTGAAGGCCGCACGGGATCGGCAGAAGAGTTATGCCGATACCCGTAGAAAACCGTTATCATTTGAGAAAGGTGATAAAGTGTATTTGAAAGTATCACTTTGGAAAGGAGTAGTCAGATTTGGAAAGGCGGGGAAGTTAGCCCCTAGATATATTGGACCATTCGACATTACTGCAAAAATCGGTCCTGTAGCATACCGATTGGAACTGCCTGATGAACTGAGTGCAGTTCACAATGTGTATCACGTGTCGAACTTGAAAAGGTGTCTGTCGGATGAGACATCGGTGTTACCCTTAGAGGGTGTCCAAATAAGTGATAAGCTTAATTTCGTAGAGGAACCCATAGAAATAGTGGACGGGAAAATCAAGCAACTTAGACACAATAAGATCTCGTTGGTCAAAGTTAGATGGAATTCGCAATGAGGCCCAGAATATACATGGGAACGAAAGGACGAATTTCGGAAGAAATACCCCCACCTATTTCCTCAAAAAGAAGTAGTTGACGCGTAAAATTTCGAGGACGAAATTTTTGTAACGGGGGGAGAATGTAACGATTCCGGCAAATTCAGGTATACCCTAGCCGGTATATACTATTTATGTGTCATTTAATATTGAATATATGAATTTATACGAGTATGTATGATTCACGGTACGAATTATACTCGATTATACAGTTAAGCGTATTGGAAGTACGGTTAACCGATTGACGGTTATTGAAACCCGAATGAATCGGGGATTACATTATAGACGAAATATATAATGTTTAGTGATGTTTACGAAGTATTAAAGCTTCGGGATAAGTGAAATAAAGCACAGAAAAGAATTTCGATTTAATGGTACGTTGGTACGTTAAACGAAATCTTTTATACCAAACCAAGCAAGAGATGATCGATCAAGCCAAAAAAGATGCACAATTATTAATAATATGATGTTTCAAGTAAATAAATGTCATGGTTTAAGTTTTTAAAGTTTTAAATCGGTTTTATAGAAATTTTATTTTTAATCCGAAATACGACCGTTTTGGCCTCGTTTTGAGCGGAATTAAACGTTTAACCGAAAAACGAACTGAACCAGATTATCCACAACATTATCCGGATTACACAATCCGAATGTGTGGCCAAGATTTGAGGTGTGGGCCCCACCCCACACCATTATGAGGACCGATCGGTCCATGCATATGGATTAACATTTCATTTTCTTTTTTCTAACATCCCAACTCCACAATTCTCTCAACCCTTCAAACATTCATCCAACTTTCCTTTGATTTACACCAAGAACACAAGGTAAATGCATGTTGTAAATGCATAAATTCTAGTTTCAATTCCATGATCTTGAGTTTTTACAAGAAAATGAGGTTCCAAGTGAAAAATGGGTGAAAACCCGAGATGGAACCGATTCTTGCGTGATCAAGTGATGTATACAAGTTATACAAGGGATCTTGGTCCAAGAAAGGAGTTAAAAGAGTCAAACACGAATTTTTAAGGTTAAAATCTTTGTTTCTATATCATAACCGAAACCATGAAAGAATTGGCTTGATTGTGGGTTTAACTTGCTTGGTGTGGTGTTATTGTGCTTGTAGGTGTTATATCTAGTTGCTAGCAAATGCTAGAAAGCAAGATCTTTGCGATCTAAAGCTAGAAACACAAGGTAGTTCGGTTTTTCGTATGGTTTATATGATTTGGACAGATTGTGATAGACTAAGAGTTGGGTCATGAAATTTCACAGAGATGATCTACACATGAAAATATGAGATCTGTGAAAATTTGGTAATTTTTGGACAAAGGATGAATATTTGGTGAATTTAATGCTTGGTTTTGGCTAAAAATGATGAAAAATAGTTAAACATCATGAAAAATTCTGGAAAATTCCAGATAAGCTTTTTATAACATATAAAAGTCACACACAAAATTTCAGATCCTTTGGAGAAGTCTAAGTATGCTTTTCGGTAAAACGAGTCTAGGGTTTTCTAGCTCGGTTTTGGTGAAAATGGCATGAAAAATGAGATTTTGGTTCTGGAAATATTACAGGGAACTATGTGGATGGCAGGGGTCATCCCAGAAAAATTTGGTATTTTTCTAAGGTCGTTTGGTATTTTCGATATATTTGGTGTTTAAATGACGTTTAAAAATAGATAAATAAATGTTAAATATAAAAATTAATTCTGGAAATATTTTTATAAAATTCTTTACTGTCAAAAAGTGATTTGTGCAAAATTTCAAGATTCAAGACTAAACGGATAATTATTTGTGCTAAAAAGAACATAAAAACAAACTTTTAAAGCTTAAAACGCGTAAACCGGCAAAGTTCGCCTAAGCGAGCTGACTGGTATATAAAAACCTTAGAAATGTACTATTTTCATGAAACTAAGTTAATCAAGTAAAAATAAATCATCCGAAAATAATTCGGATGATTTGGGTATTTTTTTATACGAAATAACAGTTTCCGGCACCCTAAAGACGGAAACGGGTCCCGCGGCCAAACGGGGCGTCTAAACCGAGCTCTAAATTCACGGATTTAACTAAAATATCAATCAAACACTATTTTCGGGTCGTGTGTGACCAAACTCATTTTTGAAACATAAAAACGGATAACCGTGCTAGGCACGCAAAACGGAGAAAACATAATAATAATAATTTTGACGGTTAAACTCTAAGAAATATCACAATCTGAGTCCTGAGAAGTGTCTCTGGGTTAACATTGTCCCCGGATCGAGTACAGTACTGGGTTAACAGTGTCCCCAGATGTACCGGTTGACACGGATTTAATTTATGAAAATTGTATAGTAACGACTTAGGTATCATATTACAGATTCAGGCTCATAGCTGTTCACTGTACTACATACTGACTCACGAGAAGGTGAGTTTCACGAGCCCCTTTTTACTGAACTGTTTTAAATATTTTCCCGGGGCGGGAAGCATGTTTCTATCAAAATGTTTAAGTACATGCTGATCGCATGGAAATGAATGTATTTATATAATGTTTATTGTACGGGAATCGTACGGTAATGTATTAAGATGGTAATTGTCTGAGTTGCTAACATTGTAAGGCCCGAAACAGTGTTCTGGGTTAACAGTGTCCCCAGAGGTTATTAAATGGGTTTCTGGGTTAACAGTGTCCCCAAAGGGTATTAAATGTGTTTCTGGGTTAACAGTGTCCCCAGAGGTTATTAGATGTGTTTCTGGGTTAACAGTGTCCCCAGAGGTTATTAAATGTGTTTCTGGGTTAACAGTGTCCCCAGAGGTTATTGGATGTGTCTCTGGGTTAACAGAGGTTTCACTTGTGGGCTCAGCATAATTTCATCGCTAATATATGATTACTATAATGATTTGTCATGGTTTATTTAAATTAGTGAAACTCACCAACTATTCGTAGTTGACCCGTTTTCTTTACATGCTTTCTAGGTACTCCCAAACTGGAATAATTGATACGTGCTTGATGATGCGTGCTTTTGTGGAGGCTTAGTGATCTTTATTTTGTATTGAATATGTTAACGTATTATCGGTAAAACTTATGTGTTAACGCCTAGATGATAACGAAACTCGGAACAATGAATTGCGATGTAAATTAATGTAGTGGTGTTTTCTTTATAAGCAATGCTGTTGATATCAGATGCGTCTGTTGCATCCCGTTTACGTTTCCGCTGCGGTTACGGGTTGTTACAGAATGTGATAAAGTTAATAAAAGAAGGAAATGATGGTTGTATGGTAACGAAGAGGGAATCGAACCCTACTAATATTCGAGAACTAGGGAACCGAACCCTACTAATATTCGAGGAAAGAGGGACCGAGCCCTAATAATACTCGAGGAAAGAGGGTACCGAGCCCTAATAATACGCGAGGAAGGATGGTACCGAGCCCTAATAATACTCGAGGAAGGAGGGTACCGAGCCCTAATAATACTCGAGGAAGGTAGGGTGTAATGCTCTTTATAACGTACGATATGAAAGTAAGTTAATACAAAAGAAAGTATGAAAGTATGAAAGTATGAATGTAAGAATATGAGTTTATGTGTATTGTATAGTGTATGATTAACTAGAACTCACTCAGCGTAGCTGACTTTTAGTATGCACGCAGGTGAGTAGGATGAGGCATCTCGATTGAGGAGACACGTGGCACTGAATAAGAGGCTGGCATCGGAAGACTCAAGACGTTTAAGTTTAATGTTTCGTTTATTTTGAAAGACAAAATGATGTTTTAAGACAAGACGTGTTTTGTTATGAAATGTTTTATGAAAGCTTTTATATTCCGCAAAGGTTTTAATTAACTCTGATATTTAGAACTGCGTTTATGAGTAAATCCAATACGAAAGTAGGGCTACCGGTAACGGGGCCTTACAATTGACACCCCTAGTTTTAAGCCCCCCTAAGGTGGAAACCTTGGTTTTATACTAAAAAAAATAGAAGTGTATCTTATCGAGCTTTTAACTAAATTAAATAGCAGAGAATTAAATTGTATTAAACGTCTTTAATAACAATTTAATTAGTATAGCGATCGGTTGAGACAACTTAGACTTCTATGTTCCCGTGTTGTCCATCAACAGTATACTATAAGAAACAAAGCAATACCAACCCATGATGTTGCCTGCCAGTGTAGCAAACGAGAATTAGGAACTCCCTACTACTTCATATCGACATACGCCATTAGCAGAAACTTCTTGATGCTCGAGCAGTAACAACTACTCAATAGCAATGTGTGATGTCGCTTGGAACTCTAGAAGTAGCAAGTTGATGCTAAGCTCGGACTAGCCGGAAAAAATATAGACGATGATTTATAGATTAACACCCTCTACAATTCCCACTTGTTCTTTATGGACAAGGAAAGAGTATTCAAGGAAGGCTCCACGTTAAACACTACCCTAAGGTTTCACTCTGCTCCTATGTGAGATAACTTATTACCCATCTGGCCATTCCCCACAACTTTTCTATTTCGTACACACCAATTTGAGTAATGATATACATTCATCTAAACTCCGTTTTAGAAATGGTTTTGTTCGTTGCAAAGCTCTTATCAAGGAGAATTCAAACCTACTAAATAATAGTTATAGTATAACTAATTATATGTGTATATTTATTGGTGTCCAAAGTTAGTAGAAAACTATATCTTAGATTTGCTTGTAGCTCTCATATTTGCAATTTTTACTACCTTTAAACCAAAAGCATTTAACACATCAAACACAAACGATACGAACACCAATAACAACCACAGGGAAGGAAGGGGAAACTGGGCAAATAATGTAACTTCGGAGACGATTTTACAGTTTACTCTTTTAAAAATAAGCTAGGTTGGTTCCATCTAGCAAAACAACTAGGGCTGAAAAAAAAGTCCAAATGGATTTTTTGGGTCAATATTGATAATTTTTAAAATTGAAATGAGTCAAGATGAAACAAATGAATTTTTCAAGGAGATAAAGATGAGTTGGGAAAATGCTAGTGACTTTTGTTTATGGATTAGAATGGATAAACAAGGTTCATACTATTTTATTTCAAAACAAAACCCACAATCATAATTTATCTAAACCTACATACAAAAAAACCTAAACAGAAACCGGAAACAACGACACCTAAATTGAAAAAAAAAACAAAATTGAAACTAAACCAAAACAAAACTAGTTTATTTAATGAACGAAGACGACGTGGGAAACATTTTAGATGTTTTACTCTTGCTTTTGACTTATATTGTGAGTTGTTATTATTACTATTATTATTATTTTGAATTTTTTCTGAAGGGTTCTTGAAACTCATTGTATTTTAATCTTTACTTGGGTCAA
The DNA here is from genome assembly GCF_021521415.1 of Bidens hawaiensis. Classification (NCBI taxonomy): domain Eukaryota; kingdom Viridiplantae; phylum Streptophyta; class Magnoliopsida; order Asterales; family Asteraceae; genus Bidens; species Bidens hawaiensis. Next base: position 122,125 of record NW_027495375.1, on the reverse strand, counting down.
GATGTGTTAGCTTAATCCATCTTAACCCATACTCATCCTAACCTTAAAACAAAAAAAAAACTCATCATGACACATATCCATCGTGACCCAAACTCATTCTAGCACATCACCCAATCCAACTCAACCCATTCATATTGTCACCTCTAATAAAAACGTTAAAGCTGTAACTATTAATCATCAACCAAATTGTATCATCTCATATCGGTTGAGCTTACCTATTTGATTTAAACTGCGTGCTTACTTTTAAAGGTTTATAAACCATCTTAACGTATAACGGCCCCCAACTCAAAAGAATGTTAGTGATTTAGTGTAATTGGGGATTAACTTGTAGATCAAGTTAACTATAATATGAATCTAAATAAGTCGGATGTGAGATACACACTCATTTGATATTATTATAATTTATAACCATATAGGTACTTAGGGTGAAGCCCCTAAGTAATGGGGCTTCCAAGGGGACAGCACGGGGTCTTAGGGCAGCATCCCTGGTAGCAAGGTCCAAAGGGCAGAGTCCCTAGCTAGGGTCGAGGTCAACTTGAAAATTTTTTATTTTATCACATGTTAGCTACTATATTAAAATTCATTAGAAATTTAATTATTATTAGATTTCGTAGGTAATTTTGATGCAATTAAATAGGAGCGTAATTTGATGTACATGAATTTCAAATACACGATAACTGCCAAGGCAGTTAACGCAGTTAACAAACCCCTAACCCTAATATCATTACTTGATCATACGATTAACAGTCTGGTTCATCAAAAACTCTCTTAATCCATCATACTCGAATTCTTGCTCTCAATCTGAGTTTTATCCGATCAAATCATTTGAGAACCATAAATAATTTTGATCTGAATGTGCTCTCAGAACTATCAGATTTCCAAAGATACCCGTTCTGTATTATGCAAAAATTCCCCAACAAAGAACCTAATATATATATTTTTTTCTTTCCGATAGCAAAAAAGAAAAAAAGAAAGGTAAGAGAAAACGTTATCAAAGGAATGCATTAAAAAAAGAAAAACAAAGTAACATATAATCCAAACAAACAAGAAGTAAATGATAATACATTATATGAAACTTATTTTAAACAGAAAAATACAAAACTGTATGGTGCCATTTAAGAGAACATGCACAGAATCAAAATTGTCACTTGGCTTATAAATTAGATAGGAAAACGTTTTTTTGTATTCTTTAATCTATAGATGTTGGTAGCAACATGAAACATTGAAATGTTTTTTAACTTTTTACTTAAGTTTGCAACATGAAACATTGAAATGTTTTTTGTTGCATTTAGATTTTGTTAGAAAAATTATTAGCTTGTGCTTTTCGAAGTACTAAACCCTAAACCCAAAAGGAAACTATCAATGGTATTCCAATGATCGCATGTTGGTTTTTAAGGAAAGCAAGAAATGACCTACATTTCTCAAACATAAAGGCTAATCCTAGGAAAATATTGGAAGACATAAAGGCAATTGATTTCTTTTGGTTTAGCAACCGGTTCAAGTCAAAATCAATCACTTGGCTAGATTGGTGTGATTTCAATATCATGTAATTATGTTCTAATAGCTTTTTCTTTATTGGCCTTTTTGGCAGTTTTAATAAAATTTACCTTTTGAAAAAAAAAACTTTATACTTTTAATTAATTTGGGCTTCTTAATTAACATGTGGGCTTTTAACTAAATGTGAACTTTTTGAGGTGTTGTGCTTTTAAAAATGTCTAAGGGCTATCTAAATTTTTGCTAAGAGTTATTTTGTTACAAAAAGCAGTGAAAAAAATTGCACTTCACATGGAAGGTTGAGGGGTTGCATGAACTATCTCTGGGTTCCCTTTAGAACCACCCCGGGCACAAGGGCAATAAAATTGGGGTCAAGGATTTTTCCAACCAATTAAACTAATCGCTCACAGTTTATATATAGGAAAAACGTTAAATAAGAATTGTGCTGTTAAAACGTTACATATTTTTTATGAAAAATTTATTGAGCATCCCTCTGCATACATGGTAATGACGTGACAATAACTTTTACACTTTTTAGTTACTTCATTAGACTTAGAGCACCTACAATACTAAGTTTGTGGGTGTGGTCCGTCCTAGGTGGCATCTCACAAACCACCATGCAACAAATTTATGCGTTACGGAGCCCAAGTCTTTGGCTGCAAAATTAAAGATGGACCGGAAAGGTGGGCTATTCTCTCTCTCTCTCATATGCATATATACTTATATTGTATTATATTTATATATATATATATATATATATATATATAATATTTTTAATTCAGATTGTGAAGGTTTGATGTTGTGGAAAAAAACGAGGGGTTTTTAGAAAAGTTCGGAATTTGATGTGATGTTAATGTATCGATTTGTAGAGGTCCAGCGTTATGAATTTATGAAGCTCTTAGTCTAAAAGTGGTTAAACCGGTTGAACTACCAAAGAAGGTGGATATTAGATTTTCAAACTTCACTTATTTGCAACTTTTTTCTAAATATAAAATCAACTTAATTATACCTAAAATCATAATAAACAAAATCAGTTGATGTTGCTGCTGTTGAAAATCAGGCCCTTGATCAAGCACACAAACTAGAGATTGAACAAACTCGTTTGACTCTGTTTTATTATAATATAAAGCACACAAATTACAATACCCCTAACCATCTATTTATACTAAACTAACAATTTGCAAACAAGAAAACTTATTTACGAAATTAAATAACCCATAATATTCTTACTATACTAAAATAAGCACTTTCATTTAACCCCTTCAACTTTATCAATAAACCGTTTCAGGATTAACTTCTAATAGTTGCTGCTATGGTGAGCCAATGGTATACTATAACAGTCTATTTAGGCTGTGTTGTGGTTAAACAAAATCAACGACATGTCACTGCTACGCAGACAGTGGCCAGTGGTGCCTTCCCACCCTCCACAACAAGTAGCCTTATAGCATTAGCAACATATTGGAACTCGCATGTCATCAAAGTAAATTTTAATGTAAAAGAATGACGAGCTTACGGACTTGGTTCTCTCTCTCTTTCTCTCTCTCTCTCTCTCTCTCTCTCATTATAGGTACTCTTAAAATTTAATTTTGATATGATGGTAGTAGCAATATGGATGTGATGATATGATTTGTGAAAAGTGTGTATAATATTTTTAACCAAGTTTTACCGAATTCATCAAAAAACCACACAATCGGCAAGTGTACCGGTCGTTATGTAGCTAGCAAGTAAGAACGGATATCGAACTTAGGACACTATAGGTAAATTCTAATTATTAAACCTAAAATGATTACTAATCTAGACTTTCTTTTGATTTTTAGATTTTTTTTTCTTTTTAAATATTAATTAAACTAAATTACTTAACTAATTAAAATTTAAACTAAAAACAAAACTTTAATAAAAATCGGGTTTTAACCTAATGCGAGAAACGACTACCAAGGTAATGGAATCATACTAGTTAAATTAATAGTTAACGAACTTGACTTGGTTGAAAAACAATATCTAAAAAATATGACACTAAAGACAACTAAAGTACGTTAGATCGCCTCCCGGCCTCACCAACGACACCATAGAACTCTAATGACATGTGAAGCTCAATTGTTAAAGGTTTGGATCACTTCCCGGTCTCACCTTACCTAATAATACTATGGTACCCCAAAATCCAAATCACCTCCCGGTCTCTTCGAATACAATATATTAATATAAAGGGGGTATTTTTAATTAAATTGAACACGACTTGTATCACAATAATCTTAAGGGACATAGGCTAACTCCCTCCCGTGCAATTAGTACCATAAATCGCAAACAAGTTGAAAACACAAAGTAGACAACCTAATCATGCATCTAACAATCACCAATAACTATCAAACACAAGTGGAGTAATTATTAAAGCAAAAATCAGATTCAATTACGCATATATATCGTGAACAAACAAATTAAAAACTTTACCAAAGCATCAAATCAACCAACGTCAAATACTAGTTTGTCTAACCTTAATATAACATAGTACTCAACCAAAACCTAGATAGTATAAGTATTTAGCCTAGCATAATAATCTTAAACATAATCAAATATAATATATATATTTTTCTATTCATCGAAAAAGAGAAATAGTAATAAGCAGTATGCCTACTTATGTTATTTTCTTTGATCAAAGTGTCACCCTCCTTGTTGTCGACCCCACTGTTGCTTCTTTCGTTCTTGGCGCTCCAAGAGTTGAGTCCACCTCAACTTTTATATCTTTCTTTTCTTTCTGGGATCACCAACCTCCACGTGAGGTTTACTTTTTATTGTTGTTCTATTGCGGCTGTTACCTGCTGCTTCCGTATCCCCCTATCTCTTCATTTAAGTTATCATATAATAATAAATGTAGGGTTTTTTTCTTCTAGCCCACAATAAAGCCTACGGCCCACGAACTAGTTAGTAGCCCAAGAGTAATTCATGTCAGCTCCATCCGTCTACAAGTCCAACAAGTTAAGAAAAATAAGTAAACGGTATTAATTCAAATAACTTAAGTTTATATTACTTTCCTTTCTTTCTTTCTTTTTCTCATCGTATTTACAATTATTAGCTTCTTTTTTTTTACTTTATTTTAATTACTTGAAAGTATGAATTATTAACATTATGCAAACTTGGTTTTATTATGTTTAGTAAAAAATTTTCTAATTTGGCTCAGTGTCTCTTAGAACCTTACAAACCCACATATGAACCAATTAGGAGTATATACAATAAAAACCTGATTCAAAATACTTGAAAGTATAGGAATATTTATATAATATTATATATATTTTTAGACCACATCATGATATTTGTCTTTTTATTAGGGCTATAAATGAACCGAACGAACACGAACAAGGCCTTGTTCATGTTTTGTTCGTTAAGAAAATAATGTGTTCACGAACGGTTCACGAACACTTACCGAACGAGATTTTATGTTCGTGTTCGTTCATTAAGGAAATTAATGTGTTCACGAATGGTTCATAAACACGAACGAACACAGATAAAATCGGAAAGCCTAGAGATTGAGACTGATGTATTCATCAATGTGAATAATGAAAGCCTGTAAACGAATCGAATGAACACGAAAAATGGCATGTTCGTGTTCTTTCATTTAACTTTAAAAGAACACAGACACTTAATTGAACAAACATTTATGTTCATGTTCGTTTATTTAAAAGGGACATTTATGTTCGTTTGTTTAAAATCTAAATGAACAAAAATAAATGAACATACATGAGCAAATGTAAATGAACACAAACAAACATAAACGAACTTAAATGAAAACACCTAAATGAACACAAATTAACAAATATAAAACCTTTAAGCAGATGACCAATCTAGATAATATTTAATTATTTTCTATTAATACATTAACGAACAGACATAAATGAGCATAAATAAACGAACATAAACGAACGTTCTGAACATAAATGAATGAACGGAACATGTGTTCATGTTCGTTCGTTTAATTAAATGAACACAAGTTTTTTGTTTAAGCTCGTTCGTTTATTAAATAAACGAACATAAACGAACTTCCCGCCGAACTGTTCACGAATGTTCACCGAACGTTCGGTTCGTTTACAGGCCTAATTTTTATATGCTGTTTTTTAATTATATTTGAATATTTCCATGCAAAGATGTGCTAATTTTCTCACCACCTAAACATGAAACATGATTTTGTTTAATTGCCAACTTTTACTTGCGACATTACAGACCATTATAAAGCTGTTGAAATGCCATGTTACGTTCATGTGGCGATATTATTGCTGTCATGCCATATGATCTTAATACTATTTATAAAAATAGCATGTGATACAGCCGATACAAAAAAGATTCCCAAAACACAACAGAATAACTTTCCTCTATTGTTACCTGAGTAGAAAGTTTCCACTACGAGGGTGTTTGGATTACTTATTTTAGCTCCTTATAGCTTATAACTTATGGGTTATAAGTTATAAGGTGTTTGGGAAATTTAAGTTCTGTGATTGTATAAGGTATAAGTTACAACTTTTTAACTTATAACTTATGTCTTAAATAAGTTATAAGGAGGTAAAATAAGAAATCCCAAACACCCTATATCTCATCTGTGTGAATTGCTTCCACCGAATTAGTGGTGTTCGATATTCGAATTGGACTCGTGACATCAAGAAACCGAACCAAATTCCATTTACGTATTAATATATCCAATTTCGGCACTCAGATTTACAATGTTGGATTTGAGATCAATTTGAATTTTGATTTTGTTTTTCAAACCGATTTACATATTTGTGAGTTTCGAACCATGTTGAAATTCGAAATATAAATTATATATGTTTTGCACATATAAAGACAGTGTTTTGCTGGAATAAGCACGAATCTAGTTACGACCTTACATTTTTCCTTTCTCCCAATTTGATTTAATAGAATCTAACCAAATTAAGTCCCCAAGATAACAAAAGTTCGTTGTAAAAAAAATATTGAGGCCAATTCCTAAACTCCACGTCACCGGCCCTTCCATTTCCTTTACTTTCATTTCATTATTTAATCTAAGAAATAGGATTTAGGATCCCACGCTTCGTGACGGGAGCGTTAAATCAAATAAAAAAACCATATGTAAAAATATTAAACCATGAGTGCGCTGTGAGTCGACCGAAGTCAGTCTTTATCAGGTTACGACATCGAAACTAAACAATAGAAATAAACCCGTCGAGGCCAAAATACAGCAAATTATCACATGTTGAACAAAAAAAACCGGTACGTTACAGTTGCGAACCAACACAAATTCGGTTAGTATCAGCGGTACCACATAACTTAGTAACACAAAAAATAATTTAAAGGCGAGGTATCAAACATTGAAACGCGGATATAAAACCATGCAACGATAATATATTTTTAAATCATGAAAAAAGTTTCGGTTATTGTAAAGACGAACTATAAATAACATGAAAACAAACTTTAAGAAAATCGTTTAACCGGCAAATAAAGCATGCAAAGCCGACACTTGTTCAAGTTTAGTGTTTAAAAATATAGTTTGTTAAATTTTTAATTAGTTGAGAAAAAAATTGAATAAAACCATCATTTTTATTTGTAGGCTAATGAATTACTAATTGTAACTATTTAATAAAATATTAGAAAATTAAACAATAAATTGAACAGTAGCTTTATGAGGAGGATTGAATCTACTGTTTAATATATATATATTAATTACTTAATTTATTCTTACATTACATAACTTGTGGTCATTTAAAAAAGGAAAGAAAACTAAATAGTCTTGTTTATGTTTAAAACTTTTTGAACGTTTTGATACAAATTTAACAAAAATAGAGTATGTTTTAAGGAAAAAAAAAGAATAAATTGATCTCGAGTTGGTTCTGACTTCTGACACATGTTTGACTTGATTTTTCGGATGATAAGTGATTATTTAGAAAAAATAATATTTAGTTTTAAAATAATTATTAATAAAAGCTATTAAAAAAATGAAAAAAGATGTTCACCGTTTAGTGAATGTGAGGTATGGAACCGTCCTACGTGATAACATTTTCTTAAGATTCACATAACTGATAACTTGTAACCGGCCTAATTGGGTAATTAAGTTACTGTATGCCATACTGCAAAATATCTTCCTCATACATTTTTGTCTTATTTACTTTGTCCTAAACATTAGTTATAATTGCTAGAATTTAACAAAGTTGGTACATAAACACCAAAAGCCCTAGAAATCCTACTCAGATCCAAATTCTGCCACAAAAATGATTTTTTTTCATTCCACTTTTAAAATAAGTACATAAATCAAACATTGTTGCACATGAAAACAAGGCACTCTATTTCGTAGATACCAAATAACATAAAATTACAAAAGTATATAAGGTACTAATGAATACTAGTGTTTGGATTCTAGAGAGAAAGAAAAGGACAGAGAGAGACTAAAGAACTCTGATATATGTTTTCATTGCAAATTAAAATGAAGAAACAACACTTCATATTTATGCACGAACATACAAAAATCATAGCTATGTCGCTATGACAATAGGGTGTAGCCTTGTAACTATAACTAATGCTACGCCAATATATACGATGGAAAGGGGGAAAAAAACAAACAAGCCTGAGCCTTATAACATTCTGGACGGGTATGGGATTAGTCTTAAAGTTGTTTCCGGCTATGGGACGCAGTGACGGACCCAGAACTTTTATCCAACATGGTCCCTTTTTTCAGTGTAGATTTTTCACAGCCCAACGTTAGAATTTTTGAGGCGGTCGCCGTTCAGGTCGGATCAAGCGAGTATTGTTTAAAGAAGATTAAGAACTCAAACTTTCTTTCTAATTATGTCTAAGATTTTCTTAAATTGTTTGTTAATTGGATATGAGATTTCTAAAACTTTGATTTTGAAGAACTGTTTTTAGACCAAATAAACAGGTTTAAAATAGAATTTTAAAAATGTCAAAAAAAAAATTACATTTAAACCAAATAAAACATTAAGTTTTAATTAGAATTTAGAAAAAACGCAATAAAAACGAAAATGTTGTAACCTCCTTCATTGAGGCTTGAAGATCTTGTGGCCATTGGGCTTGAAAGGAAAGGATTTACCACTTCACCAAAGATAACTTTGTTACAGTGGTTCCACCTAATTATTTTTATGGGATCCTTAAAAATTAACTTATCATCTCAACTATATTTTTAAAAAATATTGGTATCTCGGGACCTCGATCAGACTAAGGTGGGTATAAAAGAATATTTTTTTTGAACGACCAACAAACAAAGAATGCCTAGGTACTTCGTACGGGGTGACCCAATAGCAAAAGGCCACCGTCAGCTGGCTCAACCCAACGGTACGGAGCCCTTAAGTGTCTCCAAGTTATCTCCGGTTTCAGGGAAAACCCACCAGCAAGAAGGCCCACTGGTGGTAAAACCCAGACGCCCTTAAGATCGAACTGGAAATCACAAAGATCCCCCAAAGACCAAAACCGAAGTTCTCTCATGTCGTTAATTAACTTTAGTCTGTAACTCTTTTGTACCATTAATTTTACTTTAAAATATTAATTGGTGAATGACATGGCACAATTGAGAAATTGGTGAATTATGTAGTATTTCTTGATATGAAAGGGAGCGAAGTGGAGTGGAGTGGGGTGTGATGTGGCGCTGACGTGACAATGTGGGAAAATTGGTGAATTGTATTTCATACCACTAGTCTAGCATCAGACCATGTGTTATGGTTCATTCTCATTATTCATCACGTCTGCGCCTACTTAGTGTCAATTCAACTTTTCCTGCATTATTCAACCTCACAACTCAACCTTGTTATGGATCATTCTTCATTTTCTATTTCTTTTTTCTTAGGGGTGTAAACGAACCGAACGAACACGAACAGGCCTTATTCATGTTCGTTCAATAAGAAAATAATGTGTTCATGAACACTTACCTAACGAGATTTTGTGTTCGTGTTAGTTCATTAAGGAAATTAATGTGTTCACGAACGGTTCACGAACACAAACGAACACAAATAAAATCGGCAGGGCCTAGAGATTGAGACTGGTGTATTCATCAATGTGAATAGTGAAAGCCTGTAAACAAATCGAATGAACATGAATAAGAGCATGTTCTTGTTCGTTCATTTAACTTTAAAAGAACATTGACACTTAATCGAACAAACATTTATGCATGTTCATTTATTTAAAAATGGGCATTTGTGTTCGTTTTTTTAATCTAAACGATCATATATGAACAAATGTAAATGAATACAAACAAATATAAACGGACTTAAATGAACACAAATTAACAAATATAAAGCCTTTAAGTAGATAGATAATATTTAATTATTTTCTATTAATACATAAATGAACATAAATAAACAGACATAAATGAACATAAATAAACAAGCGTTTATGAACATAAATGAACGAACGGAACATGTGTTCATGTTCGTTCGTTTAATTAAATAAACAGAAATTTTTGTTCATGTTCGTTCGTTTATTAAATAAACGAACTTCCCGTCGAACGGTTCACGAATAGTTCACCGAACGTTCGGTTCGTTTACAGGCATATTTTTTTTAATATAAATTGTATTTAATTTAAAAAAATATAAAACATAATAAAAAATATATAAACTAGATTTTTTATAATATTAATAAATATAATAAAAATAATTTATACAATTTATGTATATAACTATATTATTAAAGCAACACAATTTTTTCACTTATCTTTCAATTAGACCCTCCATATAGGATCCAAGTGTACAAGTTTCAATTTTTACAATTTTCCCTTTATGAATGATAAAATAAAAAGTATGTTGTTGGTGAGAATTGAACTCACTACCTTACTTTTAAAATATTTATGACTTACCAACTCAACTAAGATGATTTGATGTTAGTTTTCTCTTTTTATTAATTGGTATAGATTCACAACCTTCTTTCATTTTATTACTTTTAAAATGCAAATACAAATTATTCTTACTAATCTATGTATTTTAGAAAATTATTTATATCTTATGAATCCATAAGATATTTTAATATATATATTATTAAATTTAACTTTTTAACCACCCGTGTATCACACAGGCTCTATCCTAGTATATAATATTTAAACATTGATAATTAAACTAAACATTAAAACTAATTTTAATTTTTAATTTTTAATTTATATTTATATATTAATTAATTAATATTATATATTAAAATTCCATTTTTAATACTAAAACTCACCACCACTTGTGTCTTTTCCCCCATTCTTCCCCTTCTTCTCAAAGCCTACCTTTTCAATTCACTTCTTCACTTCAAATCTCCAAAAACCTATATCTATATCCAACTCTTTCTTCCTCCGAGGTAGAAACCATTCCATAAAAATAAATATATTAAAATAAAACAAACAATGGGAAGTAAGTTGCGTGAGCAGTGTGAGGGCCATCAGAAACACCCTAACACACGTGACGAGGGTATCAGTGGCGCGGTGATCCTTCAAGACCCTTCCATAATGATGCTGCCATGTCGGACCCTTTAAGGGCATTTACCGACCCATACTCGATGCCCTCATATCTTTGTAAACAATAATTGAGATCAAAGTGTACGTAAAAAGAGGGAATGAGGGTATTTTGAGAATAATCACTTTTGTTAACTTTTTAAAATTTTCCATCTTTTTTAAGCGTTCATAATTTTTTCATACGACATTATTTAAAAAAAATTGTTTGCATCGAACACCATTAAAAAAAACAAGAAAATTAGATTCGAATCTAAAAAAAAGTATTTATATATAGTTACTTGAGTGATTGCCATTGTGCCAAACCATTTAAGGGTGTTAGCATCTTTTAGTCATGGGTGTAAAAATTGCATCTAGGCATCATATACTCAATGAGTAGTCCCCAAATATTCCCCCTCTAGGCCGAGTTCTTGGCGATCCATCTCTAAGTACCCCCCCGACTAAGGCCGAGTACTTATAACTCCCTCAGTCGATCGAGTTGGCAGCGCCTAGCGACTTCATGCTTTTAGTTAACAGGCGTATTTGTAATAAATATTTTTTTCCATATGTATAGCATTGATTGTTGAGATCTTTATCTCGTTACAGGGGATTGTATTAAAAGGATGAGAATGAGAAGGAGATAATCAAGCAGAAAATATTTTCCTCTATCATGGTATCACGAGAATAGCAACCATAGCCCCCCCCCCCCCCCCATCTCTCTCTCTCTCTCTCTATCTCACGGCTATATCGATTATGTGCTCCCTATTACATCTTCCTCTCTTATCTTTCACCATGGACTCCAAGCTTCACCCTGCCATCACCGTTACAAACATAAAAAAACTTCGTCCCCATAACTTGGAGATAGAAACTGCCCAACACACTACTTGGTCTGAACTTTTCATCATTCACTGTAAGACTTAGTTGGTTTATGACCACCTTATCTTCGCCACACCACCGGTTCAGACCTCATCCTCCTCCAAAGACTCGGCGGACCCTAAAACCACACCACAACCTACCACTGATCGTTCGGCTTGATTTCATAGTTCTTCAATGGATATATAGGACTATATCTACAGATCCCCTATCCACTATATGAAAAAAAAAACATAACGGCCTATGCCGCTTGGAAAGCCCTTGCTTATCTCTTCACGACAACAAATCCTCTCGGCAATTCATCTCCAAAATAAGTTTGCAGCCACCCGCCTTGACAAATCCGCATAAATGAACTCTTATTGTTAAGAGTTGAAAGTTATTGCAAATCAACTAGCAAACGTTGACTCCCCAGTTGAAGACGATCTTGTTATTCAGCTCATAACCGGCCTCAACGAACAATATGAAGCACTTGGTTTGTTTTTTGAAAAATATGGAACCCCTACCATCATTTTATGCTACTCATTCAAGATTGATGCGCGAAGAAACCCGAAAAAAATCTTCAAGCAGTCACGGTTGCCATTACAGCCGGAACTGCCCTTCATACCACAACAAGTAAACCAGACACATGCTCCAACCCATCAAATGACTGCCGGTCTGACTCCTCGGACCGGGGACACGGACGTTGTGGCCGCTACCGCGGTGGCCAAGGACGCGGCAGGAATTATTTTGGATGTGGCAGGGGTGCCTCACACAACAACTATGGGCATGTTGGTAATTCCCAACCTTCGAATTGGGGACCTGGTGCTCAATCTCCACATTGATCTACCTAACAAGCCCAACAAAACTATTAGCCGCCAAGTTATTACCAACAATATTAGACCAGCCCACCCTGCCCATACACAACCACACCTCGCCCTAACTCATACAACAACAGTCACCCTGGAACTGGAGTCGGTGTTCTTGGTCCACAGCCCAATCAGGCCCACGCGGTAGCATATACCCAACTAATGTCGAGCAGGCTTTTTATACTATGTCGCTAAACCCACTAGATCAGTGGCTCATGAATACTAGGGCAACGTCTCATATGACTAACAATCCAAGTAATTTTCAGTATGTTTTTGATAACGGAGTATACATAATATCACTATTGGCAATGGTACAACCATTCCGGTCTCTGGACAAGGCACTCAATACATACCACCTCCCTACCCTCCACTAAAATTACATATTGTTCTCCTGGTCCCTAAAGTAATTCAAAATTTAATCTCTGTTTGTCGACTTACTATTGATAATTGGATTTCCACATAATTTGACCATTTTAGTTTTCTTGTGAAGGATATCAAGACCCGGATCCCTATCCTTCGACGCAACAATAGTGGTGATCTTTATCCTCTACTTCCACCTGAGTCTACACACTATACCTCACCATCCACTTTTGCTGCTCTCTCTCTCTCTCTCTCTGTCAGCAACTATGGCATCAACGGCTCGGTCACCCGGGCCTGTCCTTATTGCAATCTTTAAAACAGTCTGATGTAATTTCATTTAATAAGTTGAACAAGACAGTTTGTCAATCTTGTGTAATTAGCAAAAGTATTAAACTACCATTTATGTCTTCTAATACTTGCATTACTTTGCATTTGATTTTATTCGTAGCAACCTATGGACCTCTCCGATTCTTTGCACTGTCGGTCATCGCTACTACATAATATTTTTAGATGATTTAACCGATTTCTTATGGACTTTTCCATTAACCAAAAAGTCTAGTGTCTTTCCCACCTTTAATAGCTTCTCCAATCAAATTGAAACTCAATTCGAAAGAAAAAGAAAAATGTTTCAATGGTACCGGATATATAAATTCCTCGTTTAAACAGTTTTGTGACCAACATGGCATGATTTTCCGCTTATCATGTCCTAATGGGAAAGCCGAACGTGTAATCATAACTATTAATAATATGATCGGTACCCTTCTCGCCCATGCATCTCTACCACCCACATTTTGGCACCACGCCCTTGTAATAGCCACTTACCTCCTAAATATCCTTCCTAGCAAATCACATAATCTCAAAACTCCAACTGAACTTCTCTATCATCGTCATCCCGTATATAATCACCTAAGAGTTTTTGGCTCACTTTGTTACCCTCTACATCCATATTCCCTTACTCATAAACTTGCCCACCGATCCTCACCATGTGTTTTTCTCGGATACCCGCAACACCCATCGCGGGTACAAGTGCATAAACTTACACACAAATCAAATAATTATTTCCCGGCATGTCGTCTTTGACAAAACCATTTTTCCTTTTGCCCAAAAACTTCCCACCTCATCACCTTATACCCCACCCACCTTCCCGGCATGTCGTCTTTGACAAAACCATTTTTCTTTTTGCCCAAAAACTTCCCACCTCATCACCTTATACCCCACCCACCTTCGACTTCCTGTCCGCTCCTCCTCATCTAACTATTTGGTCATAAGTTGAACCATCTCCCACCAATCCAATGCCAACAGTAATTATGAACCTCACAAATTCTCCACCCTCTGGACAAAATTCACCCCACACTAATCCATGCCATGGCCCATAGGGACGGATCATATAATGGGCCAAGTGGGCCTTGGCCATCCAACTTTTTCATTTATTATTGTTAATTTTTCCCAAAAAAGTTAAAAAAAAAAGTTATATATATTGAGTCCGGCCCATCCATAATATTTGTATTCGGCCCACACTTGATCTTTTTCTAAATAAATTCCTTAAAGCTGAAAAACGGGAAACCGTTTACCTAATAAGTGTAAAGAAAACCCCATAAGCCCAATTTTTTATAAACAAAAAAGCCCAAACCCAAACTATTTTCTTAACAAAAAAAGAAATCTAGCAATAAGTCCACACTCTTAACCCTGATCGAACAACCGAAACAGAGCAGGTCGTTTGAAGAAGACTCAGACCACTAGACTAGGGTGGAGTGGAGTCATGAGTGCTCACGAGTTACAATCCAGACATTCGGCAAACAACAAGTTCGGTGTTTTTTATTCAATTTGGTATGTTAGGGTTTGGAATTATTGAAAGAATTGGTGCTTGAATTTGGTCTCCTTCATGAATTTGGTCTCCTTAGAGTAGGAAAAAAATTTCGGGTCTCATGACTTTCGGCCCATCCATACTAGATGTTCAAGATCCACCATTGTATCCCTCTAGTCCAAACCCTTTTACCCAACCATCAAATGCTACAGCTCAATCTCCCATTCCCGCTTCACGTGTCACAAACACTTCACCAACTCCCAATGTCTCCATACTAAACACTGACCACCCTACCAACATACTACCTGAACCAACCTTTACTCGTACTATGCCCACTCTTGCCATGGACGGGATCCTAAAACCAAAGAAAATTTTTAATCTTTCTGCCACCACTATCATTCCAATTCCCAAGAACCCTGCCCATGCCTTGTCAATTCCGGAGTGGCACACTGCCATAACAATGAGTTCAATGCCTTAATTAAAAACGAGACATGGGAGCTGGTCCCACTTCACCCACAGATGGATGTGATACGCAGCATCTGGTTATTCAAGCATAAATTTAATTATGATGGCACTCTTGAGCGTTATAAGGCTCGGTTTGTATGTGATGGTCAGTCACAATAGGTTGGAATAGATTGTGGAGAAACATTTAGCCCGGTAGTTAAGCCGACAACATTCAGAACAGTTTTATCGTGGGCTGTACATGGCCTGTGCATTATCTCAATCGTGGCCTATACATCAATTAGATTTTACCAACGCATTCTTACATGGGAAGCTACATGAAACGGTCTATATGTATCAACCAATGGGGTTTTGTCACTCCACTTTCCCGAAACATGTATGTCGCCTTAAGAAGTCACTTTATGGATTAAAACAAGCGCCTTGTGCTTGGTACCAACAGTTCACAGACTATGTCTTAGACATTGAGATTTCGTCAAAGTGGATGTGATAACTCACTATTTATTTTATATTCGGGGTCTGAAACTGCTTATCTCCTTTTATATGTTGTTGATATTCTCTCAAACGCTTCTTCGAACAACCTTCGTAAACGGTCAATGGCTAATTTGGCTGCGGAATTAGCCATGAGAGATCTCGGCCAACTCAGTTATTTTCTTTGGATTTCGGTCACACGTAAGGATGATACTATGTTTCTTTCACAAAGCTCCTGCGCTAGTGATATTATCAACCGGTCCGGAATGCAAACATGTAAACTTGTAGCCACTCTGGTTGATACTAACGGTAAGTTGAGTGCCTCTGATGGCACACCGTTTGATGACCCCACACTCCATAGAAGCGTGGTCGGGTCTCTCCAGTACCTCACATTCACTTGTCCAGATATAATCTATGCAGTCCAGCAAATTTGCATGCATATGCATGCCCCCATGACAGCACATTGGGATGCATTAAAGCGTATTATTCCGTATATTAAAGGCACGTTATCTCTCGGCCTCACACTCAGTAATCCGAGAATGCTTCTCTACTAGCCTACACTGACGCTGATTGCGGCTGTCCGGATACTCGGTGCTCCACTTCGGGTTATTGGGTCTAATATGATCTAGGGGTGTTCACGGTCCGGTTTTCGCGGTCTTTGGGTCAAACCGTGAACCGAACCGATGGAAACGGTTTTTGATTATTGTAAACCAAAACCAAACCGTTGAACTCTTAAACCAAACTGAACCAAACCGTTCATTACGGTTTAGTTCCAGTTTGGTTTCACGGTTTGAGTCGCGAATAATGTGAAAATGTTTAACATATATAAATACAATTCGTCCATGATCATGTTTAAACACAATCTGTCAAGAAATATGAAAATACATCAGAATAAGTGGCTTGAGATTCTGAGTCTGAGATCATAAAGTATATCTTGATTTAAGGTTTAATACTTTAATTAAGAAAATTTAAAGACCGATTCATTTAAGAAAATTTAAAGACCGATTCATTGCAACTTGCTACTGTATTAGGAATTTGAGCTCAACTATTTTTCAGTTAGTATTTAGTTAATAGTTTAATATGCCTATTATATATTCAATTGCATTATCAGTTCATATTTAATACAAATATTGATATCATATATATATATATCATATATATATATATATATAACATAAAATATTTTAAAAATATATATAATTATATTATACGGTCCGGTCCGGTTTTGTACGGTTGGTTTTTGATATAAACCGTAAACCAAACCATTCACTCCGGTTTGAAATTATTGAAACTGACCGACCGAAACTTGAAGAAAAAACCAACCGTTAAACCGAACCGATGACCGGTTTGGACGGTTTCACGGTTTCGAACCGAACCATGAACACCCCTAATATGATCTCTTGGTCCTCCAAACGCCAGCCCACAATTTCTCATTCGAGCGCCGAAGCTGAATATCAGTGTCGCAAACATAGTTGCAGAAATTTGTTGGCTTCAAAATCTCTTGTTGGAGCTACATCGACCCTTATCTCGCGCCACACTCGTATATTGTGATAATGTCAGTGCCATTTTTCTCTCCGGCAACCCAATCCAACATCAACGCACGAAGCACATTGAGCTTGACATCCACTTCGTACATGAACAAGTTCAATGGGGCATGTCCAAATACTGCATGTTCCATCTCCATATCAAATAGCCGACATATTCACTACAGGTCTTCTGCGCGCTCTATTTGAAGACTTTCGCTCCAGTCTTAGCATCCGATCGTCTCCCACTTCGACTGCGGGGGTGTAATAGGCGTATTTGTAATAAATATTTGTTTCCATATGTATAGCATTGATTTTTTTTATTTCATTATAGGGGATTGTATTCATATTATATAAGGATGGGAATGAGAAGGAGATAAAGTAGAAAATATTTCCCTCTATCATTCATAGTAAATTCTTAATCCACCTTTTGTTAATAAGAAATCATTATATATAAGCTATGGCCATACAGAAAAAACACAAATTTTAGTTTATACATATTAATTTATTAGTTGAAGCGGATATTTAAACATTTAATTAATAATTATATATTTAAATAAAATTATAAGTTTAAACTAGTTTTAACTTTTAACGACCTTGGAAGTATTTACAAGGTGGCGTGATCACATATTTAATGCAACTTTTGTTTCCAGACATGCTTCTATACTTATACCAAATACCACGTGCAAATGTGATTGGTTTTTTTATTTTTTCAGCACATTTATGTGATATGCTTTAATCGTACGTTTACGGTTGTTATGTTGAAAGAAATTCTACAAATTGGCGACAATTAAGTCTCGAGTACGTTTACAATATATAAATAAGAGTATTGTGTATTACATCCTTTTTAATGGCGTTTTGACACTGCGGTAGGCCATTAAGCCTCCAATATTCGAGTTCGAGTCATTTGACGAAATTTCAGCCATTCATTATAAGTTTGATGCTCTAGATCAATTTTCAAATCTATGACCACCCCATTAGGGAGTCCCTAAAGGAAAACCCTCTGCCTGATGGAGAGTATTGTTTATTATATATTTATATAACATATAAAATAATGTTAGTTTAGCGTGACTCTAATACGTAAATCCGTTAAGAGGATAGTGTAATTAAAAAGGATGTGATGTGTGTGGTTGTGAACATATGGTCCGTCCAAACAAACAAATCAAATGGAGTTTGTTAGGAAAACGCCTCTCAACGAACGGAGGGTTCCACAGATAAGACAAAAACGAGGAATGGGGACGATGTGTAGGGTGTTAATGGTGATGATGTGAAATAGTCGCGAGCACATTACAAAAAGCCTAATTGATGATTCGTAAACTTAGGATGATTCTTTTTAAGACAAAACTCAAGGATAGTGACTTGGGGCAATAATATCACGTCAATTCCACATCGCCTAATTGATGATTCAAAAATTTAGGATGATTGTTTCTAAGACTATACTCAAGATAGTGATTTGGGGCCAATAATATCCTTGCATACTGTGTATGTTAGCCCAATAATATGTATCCTTGCACATTGTGTGTCTTAAGCCAAATCGTGTCATTTGAGACTTTGAGTGGAAGATTTATTTATTTTTTTTCTTTTTGGTATGTAAAAATTTATATATAAACAAAGGGACTAACCAAAAGTCAGCCTCAAACACCAGAATACACGTACACCACCAATTACAAAGTATACATGGGCACACCGCCTAATCAACCAACTTTAAACTTCCTCCAATCATCCCAAGTGACTTTGACCCTACTCGATCGAATCATGACCCAAAGGAACGTGAGGGCTTTGATATCTTCCACGATACTCATAATACTAGTCGGCTTCCAATCAAACACGAACTCATTCCTTGCTCTCCACGAACACAAAAAGGTTGTGAGAACAATCACATGATCCATATTTGCCTTCATTCTTGAAACATTGGCTAGTATGTAGTGTGTGTGAGACATGTTGACCAATTATGTGTGATATGACTACAAAGGTTGTCTTGTAATTCAGCCAATAGAATTGTGTTCTAATATAACATTATTCATAGCCACAAAACTAGTCGGTGCATTTTAGGTACTCGTATTTACATATTAACAGTTTATTAAATGTATCGATATTGTTATTAGATATATTATTCTAAGTTATTTTAATATTGGATGGGTTATAGAGTAGTCGAGCCAAATTGACGCATAAAAGTTAATTCTAAGATTTATAATCAAGTTGTTAACTTGTAGAAAAAAAATGTGAACGAACGTTTAAATGCAAGTTAAATATTTTGTAGAATAAATATAATTGGAAAACGGAAAATTTCTTAAAAGGAGACTCATGATTGAAATTAGAGAAGCGTCAAAATTGTCCTCCATGTTTGATCAATTATGCGACTATCGTCCAAAAAGTTCTTTTTGTGCAACTGGACCATCGAGATTTTATACTTCTTGCATGCTACGTCCAAACCGTTAACTTCGTTTAATTGCAACATTAACTCAACGGTATTTTTGTCTTGTCATTTTATATATTCATTTTTTTATCTATTATTTATTTTAGTTTAAAACTGAAAAAAAATAAACATAATAGCAAAAGAGAGCAATTAGTGAAAAAACTTGGAGCTAAAATAATAATTGGGCTATGGCCTATTTGGGCTAAGTTATAAACAAAAGAAAAGGCAATCACTTCCGGGTGTAAGATTTATGTATGAGACTATTTGATATGGTTTTGTTCATAACACGGGATTAAATTTTTTAGGTAAATCTTTTTAGCACGTTAAACTTAACTTGTGATTTCAATAAACAGTCTGATTTGTCTTTCATGGCCATATATTAACTTGGCATATTTTAATTGGATTGGTGATTTTGCGATAGAACTTTTCCAAATTCAGTTTATTAATTATCACTTAAAATTGAATCACATATAGAATCCCGGTTTAAGAATGTCCCAACGTATAAGACTAGGTTATTAGTTAATTAAAGAATTTGTAACCCAGGTTGGTTACCTTATTCTTATAATTGTTTAAAATCAAAGTCATTTACTTTCTTAATTGTTTTTATAATTGAATCTCTTATAAAAACTTGTTTGACATCGTTGTCCATCATAGTAAAGTGAACTTCATAAACAAACCAGCAACACTACATAAAGTAGCAGGGCACCTCCGAGCTCTAAAACAAAAGGCATTACATAAGCGCAAATTTACACCAATCCCTCCAACTTCCCTGAATAACGTACTTTGACATTATTTGTTTTTGCTAGTAAAGGTTTTAAAAACCCAATTTTATAAATATTTTTTATTGATCTTTCAACATCGATCAAAAACCTAAAGAAAGTCGCCACCCATCCTTATGGTGTTCCTCATATATCAAGTATCAACCATGGAAATTTGTTGGGAACGTGTTAATATATCTCACATGCATATAAAAGCTAATACCTTGGTATTTTTAATTTTGAGGTGTTCGAAATAAACTATTAGAATGATTTGATTTATAAAAGTTCTTTATTATCCGTCGAATGTAAAAGACCAAGTAGAAGTAGAAGTCTAGGAAATGGGTTTGCTTAATAATTAATTAAAGTATGGGATAACTTTTGGAAATTTATGTTGGTCGGCTGAAGAGGTAGGTCCCAGCAGAGCCCAGTTGGACCCGCAAGACTCACCTTGAAGAGAGACGTCTGCGCAGAAACCAACTGGATCCGCAGGACCCACCATGCTCAGAGACGTGACGTCCTTACGCGCAGTACGCAAGCTGTTCCCGCAGGAAATGCCTCCCAATGGTGAAGTACTCTGCCTGTTCCCGCAGCTGCGGATACAAGCCATCAGGAAAGGCCACCCGCGCAGCAAGGCTACACGCACAAGGCACTTAGCTCTCAATAATTCAGCTGTCACCTGAAGGAATGAGCAAAGCCGGGAACAATCCCGCACAAAGGCGGGAGGGGGAATACTCCCGCCCAAATAAGCCAGTCCGTACGATACGGGAAGATCTTCTGTACTGTACCTGACGAGGTATGGGCAAAAGATCTGACCAGAGATACGACAGCTCATTGACAACAGTATGGCGAGCAGCATGCTCCTGTACTGTATCACTATTAGCCGCTGCCTACTCACCAACTCCTGTCATACCACGTGCACAGCCGGCAGTTGGTGGAAAAGGAATAGTACACAGCAGGCCTGGTCACTGTCAGCCGCTGCCTACCCACCAACTACCAGCATGGCACGTGCGTAGGCCACAGTTGGTAGAACAGGAATACTATTCAGCCGGCAATACCTTCTTGGAAACCTACCTTCGGCTATAAATACCCCAAATGGTATGATCATCTTATCATCATATACTATCTCGTATTACATATATACCTGATATCTGCTCTAGCAATCTCTTAATATACATTTATATTCAAGAGCAATCTAGTCTGATTCTCACGCCGGAGGGTGGTCACAAGGAGGAACCCCCACCTTCTCAGTGACGAGCTCACGGTGTCTGTTTTGCAGGTTATCAGAAGAACCATCTTTGCCGGGTCTAACTCCTCGTGGGAAACATCTATTTAACCCCCAGATTATCCGTAATCTGCCCGGGGTCTGATTAGTGTTTCTTCATTGGCGACATCCGTGCATAAAAGCTAGAACTTCATTTCTTTTCAGTTTTTTCAAACTTCTGGAAAGATGGTTAAAGAAACTCCGGTAACCACAACCCCAGCTACTGGGGGGAATACCGGCGACTACACAGTTTTTACGAACACTACCCCGGTTACCCAAGCCGGGGCAAGTGCAATAAATTTTACAAACACTACCCCAGTTACCCAAGCCGGGGCAAGTGCAGTAAATTTTACAAACACTACCCCAGTAACCCAAGCTGGGGCAAGTGCAGTAAATAATCGCTCACTGGGATTCACTGATACCCGGTTAGAGAGAGAACGAACGAGGCTCCCCCGCCAAACACTCGATGAAGTTAAAGCGTGGGCGGAGGCACGTCAAAAAGAATTCCAAGCCGAGTTGGATGAACGCTTATGTTCACTCCAACAGCCTGAGGAACTCGGATACTGGGACAATGATTCGGAGGAATCCGACACCGACGCAAACCCTCGCCATAGGGCGAAAGGGAAGCATAAGGAAACGGACTCCCAACCGAGAAGGCATTTTGGAGAAACCTTCAAACCAAAAAACGCGGGTGGAAACCCACGTGACTTCTCCAAAACATTCAGACCAACTGTGGCAAATGCGGGAACGTCCAAATTTGCAAGGGACATTGCGGAAGCAATCGCCCCGAAAAGTGCCAAACAGATGTCCAACATCGGCACTTACGATGGTATATCTGATCCAGACGATCATTTGAACAGGTTCATAGCGGGGGCAACCGTCAGTAGTTGGACGGAACCTACGTGGTGTTACATGTTCCAAATGACGCTTGTTGGGGCTGCTAGAGCGTGGTTCGATCGTCTACCGGTCCACCACATCTACGGTTGGGAAGACTTCCAGCAAAAGTTTAGCCAACACTTCAGCCAGCAAAGAAAGTATACCGAGGAACAATGGACAATCCTCAAATGCATTCGAGAGGAAGATGAATCTTTGCTAGACTTCATCACTCGCTTCAACTCGAAGAAGCTAAGTCTGGGTAATATCAGCGAAGATCTTGTTCGCGCTGCTTTCATCCAGGGCGCGAACGACCCAGAGCTCATCCGCACCTTAACGGGTAAAGATGGCATGCCATCCACATGGGATGCCATCATGACAGCAGCAAAACGCTTTGCGGAAACGGAGAAGCAACTGGGTAGAGATCTCCCCCAGAGCACAAACCTCTACACCCAGAAAACAAGAAAAGAAAACGTCCTTACCGCCCGATTAAACAAAAAGCGGAAGCTAGGCATTTGGCAGTCAAGGGTAAACTTTGACACCTCATCCGGCTTGCAACATCGGTTAGGCGGAAGGGATAACGTACAGTCAAACCAGAACTCCAGATGGACGCCACTCACCAAAAGCGTCACCGAGATATTCGCCACTGAGGAGCTCCCATGGCCAAAGGCTCCAATAATCCGACATCGTTACAATGTTGATCGGAGCAAATACTGTGACTTTCACAGGACAAAAGGCCACAACACTGAAGAATGCATAGACGTAAAGGACATGGTCGAAGCATTTGTCAAAGATGGGACGCTCGCGCACCTCGTGGCACAATGAACGCTGAGCAGGCTGATGCGTGTAGAACCCCAGTTGGGGAAAACACGAATAAAATTGCAGCTTCAATGTTGGAGGCTACATACTGCGCAAACAACGAGATCCCGAACCAGGTGCATATCGGCTCGATGGCACTCCCATCCCAACAACATGGAAGGGAGCTCAATTACACAGTTTGCATGTAGATCAATTCCAAATTTGTAAAGAAAAGGCCCAGAGCCACTTCTAATGGAAATGATTCTCCTTAGAACATCGACGCTGATGATTTTACATTTATACTTTATGAACTTTCAACACTGATATGCCGGTTTTCACCGCATAATTACGTGGAAAGTCGTTGCGTGGGGAAGGCGGCAAAACCCGCATAAACCCAAAAAATGGCAAACCTTCACGCAGGTCAGTTAAAGGTAAAGTTCAGTCATCCCACTAAATGAAAGTGCCGGTCTATCCGCATGAATCATGATAGAGGAAACTGAACACTAACCTATTAACAACCGCGCGTCGAACGGTTAATTTATTCAACACTGATGCCGGTTTTCACCGCATACATAAGTGTGAAAGTCGTTGCGTGGGGAAGGCGGCAAAACCCGCATAAACCCAAAAAACGGCAAACCTTCACGCAGGTCAGTCATAGGTAAACTTTGGTCATCCAACTAAATGAAAGTGCCGGTCCTAACCGCACAAATCATGAGAGGAAACCGAACCTATTGACAACCGCGCGTCGAACGGTTAACTTATTCAAAACAAGAGAATTTCTAACAAAAGGATGAGGAAAACCTACACGCAGGTTAGATGTAGGTAAAGTTTAGCCATCCTACTAAGTGCAAGTGACGGTCCTACCCGCACAATCACGAAAGAGGAAGCAAAACTTCAACCTATTATCTACCACGTTCAAAGGTTAACTTATCCTAAACACTTAGAAAATTTATAAAAGGATGAGGAAAACCTACACGCAGGTTAGATGTAGGTAAAGTTTAGCCATCCTACTAAGTGCAAGTGACGGTCCTACCCGCACAATCACGAAAGAGGAAGCAAAACTTCAACCTATTATCTACCATGTTCAAAGGTTAACTTATCCTAAACACTTAGAAATTTCTAAAAAGATGAGGAAAACCTCCACGCAGGTCAGATATAGGTAAAGTTTAGCCATCCTACTAAGTGCAAGTGACGGCCCTACCCGCACAATCACGAAAGAGGAAGCAAAACTTCAACCTATTATCTATCACATTCAAAGGTTAACTTATTCTAAACACTTGGAAAATTACTAATTTAAACTAAAGTATGCAAGTCATATAACGTTTATAAAGCAAGTAATCCAGTGAAAATAGCGGTCTTACCCGCACAAAGATTTATATTTCATAATATTCATTACAAGAACGGCCGGGTAACTACCCGCCTACAAGAATATAAATCTATACAAGCTAAACCTATCCTAACAGTGGGAAGGGATCTTCAGGATCAAGCTTCAGGGCCACTTCCACTTGGACCAGCACCATCAGTAGAGCGTGGCGGTTCAAGGAAAGCTTTAAGGATAGCTAACCCATCATCAGCGGCGGCAACTTCGTTCACCTTCTCCACCACCGGATGCGGGAAGGCGGCATACTGATTCACTGCTTGGTCGTATACAGCTTCAGTATCCACATCAAATAAAGGGAAGTTGGAAGGCGGGATGCCTTTCTCAACGAACCCTAGACCAAGCAGGAAGCCGGCCTTTTCCCCATCCTCATGAGAAGCGTTGAGGGCTGCGCTCATAGCATCTTCATAAGATGTATCCGTGAAGACTCGATGCACAACCTACAAAAAAGAAAATATACAAGTATCAAAACATTTTCTATTTTACAAAGAAAAGCGTGAAGACATGAAGCTAAACATACCTGAGACAACGCTTCTCGAAGAAGCCATTCCTTAGCAACCAGAGCCTCCTGGAGGGCAGCTTGAGCTTCGTTACGGGCGCGTTCGGCTTCACTTTTATTAAGGTTGGCAAGCAACACTTCTTTAGCCGCAGCCTCTTCCACGCCCTTTAGCTTCCGCTCAGTATGGTCAAGCACCCCCCTCTGGTCCAAGATCTCTTGGAGCTTTTTGGCGTCTTCCATCGCCAAGGCATCATGAGCCTGCTGGAGAGCCTCTAATTTGGCTTTAAGCTCCTCATTCTCCACGCGTAGAGGCTCAGCAACAGCTTCAGCCTTGGTGGCCCTCTCGGTTGCGTTCCGTGCAGTTTCCTTAGCCAGCCGAAGCTGTTCATTAACAGCTTGGGCAGCCTTGGAACGGGCCTCGAGCCGGGCCTGAACTTCAACCTCGAGGGCCTTGAAGGCCTTCTCTTTTTCCGCAGCCACGGCGGTAAGTCTCCTATTCTCCTCCCGGACAGCCCGCGCCTGAGCTACTTCTTGAATGCGAGCTGCTTTTAACTTGTCGTTTTCACGACAAAGCAGCTCAACGCGCGGCTGCATCCGGGCCAGGAGAACCCGAAGCTCATTGGTTAGCCTACCCTCCTGGTAGCTAGCCATGGCTTCCCCCAACGCACCACTGGGAGCTGCGTGACGAGCCCACTCCACGCACTCCACAGGTGTGCGAAGGGTTGTTCCTCGGCGGATGTTCCATCGCGGAACATACACTTCATTGGAATCCGACACTGCAAAAAACAAAAAGCAGTTAGGAAAAGATGATATAAAAAAAAGGCCAAAAGAACCCTACGCACCTGTAGGGTCAACAACAGGCCGATAGCCGCCAAACCCATCACATGAACCCAAAGGAAATCCATCCAAGAAGTCAGGCAGATGGGAAGGAGGCAGAGGTTGGTGAGAAGCCCCTAGCATACCTGAAGGATCGGCTGTAGCTGCCGATGTCGGAGGCATGGAGGCCGCCGCGGTAGATACCAACGGAGGTGAACTCACCGGAGGTGAACTCACAACCGTGGTCGCCGCTGCGGAATGCGCAGAAAAAATAACCGACGGCTCAGTGAAAGATGCGGTATAAATGGCACTGACAGCCGGCGGTGATGTCATCACAACTGGAACAGTTGGCTCAACGGAGTGAGCAACTGAACCAGCGGAAGCAGGCGCAGGCGCAGCCGCCTGGGTCGTTGCCTCAGGTAGGCTGACCAAGCCTACCGTCATGGGTCCGGAGGTACTCCTCCCCGCTCCACCCTGGAATGCGTCAACATCCACGCCTGCACAAAGAAGATAAGTATTAATGATGGAAAGCTATGAAGTTAAAAATAAAGTTTGTAGTTACGGGTTTTCTTGAGCCTAAAAGTGCGGACAGGCGGGGATGAACCCGATGGAGCCGGCCTCTTCACGCCGCTCACCGTCGTCATCTGGGGCTCTCCGGAGGTGACAGTCGCAGCCTCCGGAGCAGTGGTCCTATCACCACCCGGGTTCCCCGCCACCTCCTCGCTCCCGGTCTCTGAATCAGACAGAGGCACCGGATCGGCAGTGGAGGCCTTCGCCTTTCCCTTCCCGCCGGCAGCCTTCTTCTTCCGCACCAACGGAGGACCATCTGCGGATTCCTCATCAGAACATAAGATTAGAGGAATTCCAGCAGAGGTTTCAGCATTGAGGGGTCGAGGGTTGAATAACGCCTTACCTGGCCGCCTGGCGCTCAGGATCTCGTGGCCTGACGGGTAGACCTCCATGAACCGATCCGCCGTCTGTTCAAGGATGGGCAACTCGTTCTCATCTAGAGCGCGAGTACCCATCCGAGCGGGACTGTCAGCCTCCCGCGGATACAGGAGCGACTGCAAGTCGTTCCCCTCTGAAATAAACAGGAAAGAAGTTAGAAGAGATTCTAAATCAACAAAAAGAAACAGAGCATACTGTAAGGAACAGAGTTCAAACCGTATTCGAGGACGATCGGGATCTTTTGCGCATCCGCATCCTTCCACACCCGGCTCATCCCGAGCATCACCATCCCGGACTCCGCAAACCGGTAAACCGGAGATTGGACTCGGGAAATCTTTGAAAACCATTCCGCCTCCTGATAGTTGGAGGCGTGAAGGCTGGGGAGAGCTTGCCCATTCTTAAATTTCATGGCAAGGGGGATGGCGCGAGCGGAGATAAAGAAGAACTCCCGTTTCCATGAACGAAGACTGCGCTCGGTTGCGCAAATCTTCAAACCCTTGATACGGGTTATCAGGGTATACCACCCCTGGATGCACCTCCAAGAGTAGAAGGTCATCAGGCGGTCGACGAAGGGCTCAATGCCCAGAATCCGGCCCACCCACTCGAAGTGGCGAATCTTCGCGATCGCCATCGGGTGCACCTCGGTCAGGTGTACACCGTGCCTCTCTAGGACACGGTACACAAACTTTGTCAACGGGAACCTAAGATTCCCATAGACAAAGAATGCAGCATATACCCCGATCTTGCCTCTGGGGGCATCATACACCGTCTGATGGGGTTCAGGAAACTCATGCTCGAGAGACTCGAGCATGAACTTCCTGACGATGTACTGATATAGATCGACAGGCAGAGCACACTGGCACTCGCCAGCAGTACTCTTGTCTTCGGCGTACACCCCAGCCTCCTGGGCTGTAGCCTCAAGATCATGAGAAGACATCTTGCAGATGAAAGAAGAAAACGATTTCAAGAGAATGCTCGACTGAAAAGGTGAGTATTCGCCGGAAATCGTCTTGAAGATGAAGAGAAAAGTGAAAGTGTGGATTACAAAGAACCCTCTCCCCCTTTATATACTAATCGCAATTAATGCGATGAATTTAATGCGGAAGAGAGAGAAATCGAATGTGCAATGAAACTATGACACGTGGCAAAAAGCAAGCTGGCAACAGCTGTTGAAAGGACGCGTACCATTAATTTCGCGGCCACGCGCCCGAAAAATCGCGCCCACGCGCCTGAAAAAGCGTCTGGAATGACCATGTACTGTCACGTCACCATAACTTCCTGCACGTCCTGACACAGTCAGAAGAAACCGTCACACGACGTTTCAGAGGTTTGGACTGTTCTTATCCTTTCACCAACTCTTCGAATTTCAAAATTCAAAAAGATTCAAAAATAAGCGGGAAAATACCCCTTACCTTGGCAACCAAGTAACTGTAAGACAGGTGCGGGTACAGTGTTAAGGCAAAACCCTTCACATACTTAGCACCTGCAGGGAATTGAAGCCAAGAATACCTCGGCAACCAAGTAACTATAAGACGGGTGCGGGTACAGTGTTAAGGCAAAACCCTTCACATACTTAGCACCCGCAGGGAATTGACGCCAGGAATACCTTGGCAACCAAGTAACTATAAGACGGGTGCGGGTACAGTGTCAAGGCAAAACCCTTCACATACTTAGCACCCGCAGGGAATTGACGCCAGGAATACCTTGTAAGTAAAGTAACCGTAAGACGAGCGCGGGTACAGTGTTAAGGCAAAACCCTTCACATACCTAGCGCTCCGCAGGGAATTGAAACCAAGAAGGATCTTCTGGGCAATGCTTGCGGAAACGGGAATAACATCCCCGCATAGCGGGAACGTCGAGAACTACATTGTTTGAAGCTCCAGGATGGAATTGGTGGTTTTAACATAATTGATCACTATGTTCAAAACTACCAAAACCTCATGGAGAATCCACACAAGTGGGACTCAACGCTCCTGACTTGCGAGGAGGTTACAGACCTACCCGCATCATACCCAAAGATCAAGCAGGAAAGTCGGGAATTTCTGCAAGTGACATAAGGACTTCCGCGGGAAGAATCCCCATGGAAAACCTTAAAACTAAACCCTTTTCAAAACCCTTTGCTTAAGTCCAAAAGTTCACCTCACTTTATTAAACATTCATGAGAAGAACATTGGACTGGGGGGACTTGAAGAGGTAGGTCCCAGCAGAGCCCAGTTGGACCCGCAAGACTCACCTTGAAGAGAGACGTCTGCGCAGAAACCAACTGGATCCGCAGGACCCACCATGCTCAGAGACGTGACGTCCTTACGCGCAGTACGCAAGCTGTTCCCGCAGGAAATGCCTCCCAATGGTGAAGTACTCTGCCTGTTCCCGCAGCTGCGGATACAAGCCATCAGGGAAGGCCACCCGCGCAGCAAGGCTACACGCACAAGGCACTTAGCTCTCAATAATTCAGTTGTCACCTGAAGGAATGAGCAAAGCCGGGAACAATCCCGCACAAAGGCGGGAGGGGGAATACTCCCACCCAAATAAGCCAGTCCGTACGATACGGGAAGATCTTCTGTACTGTACCTGACGAGGTATGGGCAAAAGATCTGACCAGAGATACGACAGGTCATTGACAACAGTATGGCGAGCAGCATGCTCCTGTACTGTATCACTATTAGCCGCTGCCTACTCACCAACTCCTGTCATACCACGTGCACAGCCGGCAGTTGGTGGAAAAGGAATAGTACACAGCAGGCCTGGTCACTGTCAGCCGCTGCCTACCCACCAACTACCAGCATGGCACGTGCGTAGGCCACAGTTGATAGAACAGGAATACTATTCAGCCGGCAATACCTTCTTGGAAACCTACCTTCGGCTATAAATACCCCAAATGGTATGATCATCTTATCATCATATACTATCTCGTATTACATATATACCTGATATCTGCTCTAGCAATCTCTTAATATACATTTATATTCAAGAGCAATCTAGTCTGATTCTCACGCCGGAGGGTGGTCACAAGGAGGACCCCCCCCCCTCTCAGTGACGAGCTCAAGGTGTCTGTTTTGCAGGTTATCAGAAGAACCATCTTTGCCGGGTCTAACCCCTCGTGGGAAACATCTATTTAACCCCCAGATTATCCGTAATCTGCCCGGGGTCCGATTAGTGTTTCTTCATTCAAGCCGCAGATTTATGTTGCTCACATCACGTGTGAAACACTTTTCTTTCATGTACTTTTAGTTTTCTCCATTTTGCGAAGGCTTCATTTGACCAGTACAATTAATAGACAAGATGCTTTTGTTGGTACTTTTCAAACCGTCTCTTTGGCTTAAAATATTAAACCATCTTGTACTTCTTAATTTTGACTTCAAAACCATCTTCGATCTTCTTGTATAACCTCTAGATATATTCATATATTCACAATTATAGAAACTAAACTGTTCTATAAAACATTTAAATAAATTTCTGAAAGATGCATGTTATTAACCTTTTATATTATAAATAAGCTTTTAGGCTGATCAAATGTTTTTATTGACATATTTCAATTACCCTTGTCTTGAAACATTTTCAAACGATGTGCATGATTGATGTTGACTTGAGCAGTTAAAGTTACAATGTTATCCATGCATCATGCGGTCCATCTAGGATCGTGTGGTATTGTGATTCTTCAACTTTGAGAACGTGTGTTGACTATAAATGTGCTACTTTCTTTTTTATCCTTGTGTTTGGGTATCGAGTTCTCTTATTGTACTTTAGAAACTGGTAGTTTACCTATCCGATGGACAGGAATATCAACACATGAATGTGACGACTATATTAATTTAATAACATATGATGAGGTTGGTTACGGTCCAATACAATACATTTTGGGAGTACGGGTTCATGGTAGTAGTAAATAGAAGTGTATTGCTTCATATCACAATTATATATTTATGTGTTGCAACAAAAGGGCAACTGTCACACCACAACCTAAGACGGAAATGTCGGGGCATGATCCGATTGCTCACAGCTCGAAAATACTATCATAAATAAAATGTGACAATATCTATTAAGTTAATTATTTCCAAATGCAGTGCACAAGTATTCAAAACATAAATAAATAATTTAATACAAGTAATTCAATCAAGATTTAAATAATAATTGTCTTCATAAAAATCCTAAGGTCTTTCTAAATGTCCATACTTCAACTTCAATTCAATGGCAACCTGCATATGCGTAGAAAACAGAGTTTGTCAATAACACATGTTGAGTGAGTTTATCACCAGTTTTTGCAATGAAATAATATTAATATAATAAATAAAAGAAATAAGCAAAACGTAATTAATGGGGTAAGTAAATCAAACCGTAAGCAAATGAGGTGTCAATTAACCATTGCCAAGCGAATCAGGCGTTGGTAATCAACCATGAGCAAATAATAATAAGACCGTTGTCAAGCGAATCGGGCGTAGGTAAATAGTAATGAGAACCCTATACAAGGGGATATGTTGGACCTCTTCGAATGCGAATGTGCACATAAACAAGTAAACACATAACAAGTATATTTGATTAATCACACACAATTATACGTTTGCTAATTTTTGATATATATATATATATATATATATATATATATATATATATTATGAAATACGCATATGTCCCCAAAACATTTAAAAAACTTAGTGAATAGGGGAATGACAAAACTCACCTTAGATGGAAGGCAATTGATTAATATATGATAAACAAACTACGATTTAAACGAGTCGTCCACTAACGCTTCGAACAAGATAACAATCAGAACCTGAAACTTTTAGATATGATAATATAAGTAAAAACGAACTTAATACCACTGGAATCGATCCAAACGGACATCTAGAACTCCGGTTATGTTAAATTAAAGATTTAAGCGAGCTGGTACTGACTAGAATCCGAACAGCGAGTCGGAAGTCGGATTTTGGTTAGTAGCCTTAAATTTTTGTTACGAGAATAAAAGTCTTCTGGATCGAACGTTGGTTTGGACCAGAAGCATGAGAAATCGACTAGTCAAAGATGTTGACTATTATGGCCTTAGACGGGTTTGAGTCCAATTGACCACCGAGACTCCCTCAATCGGCAAAATTGATTGAGGTATTTTGTTCTATAGATACAAATATACAATATTGAAGAAGACAACTTACCCGAACAATGAATGGAATGAGAGATAATCGAGGTCAAAGGGTCTTGAAGCTTGAAAGTCAACGAAGACTTGAAGAACTTGAAGAAATCGAAGAAACCGACAATGGGGAAAGGGAAATTTCGTGGATTTTAGATATGGTGGCTGACATTGAAGTAATAATTTAGGGTTTTATGATATGTCTTTTAAATATTAAGGGTTAAGGCTTGTTTATTAGGAAATAGCTCGTTTAGGAAACCGAATAATCAATTAATGACAAAATCGGGTATAATAACTTAAATATTTCGGTTTGGACAGCAATAAAACGAAATTTAAATGCTTTATAACATTAGTTGACATAACTTGGAGCTTAAGTTTTGTTAATTTAATCGAAAATAGGAAAGAATTGGCAAAACTAGTCCCTGTAGTTCCCGAAAATTCGATTTTTAGCCGTTTTAAGGCGAAATCAAGGTTTCTAAGAGCTATTTGGCATAATTGAAAGTTATGAAAGTACAAAATAAGTTAAAACAAGTTAAATACCAATAAATACAAGTTTTAAATAGTTCGAAAGATCCGAATTTCATTCTCGAATCGGTTTAAACTTAAACGAATACAAATACGAAAAATTCGAGATGTTACAGCAACATAATTTATTATGCACCGACTTTAGACATTTGTCAACTTGTGTTTCAAATTAACACGCATTATAGTATTTTTTTATTATTATTATTTGAAAAATAAATGATTTAAACGAAGGCAATAGGCCCTAAAGTTGTGTCATGTATTAAAACTTAATAAAGTAATAAATAACACTTGTTTTGCATGTCAACCTTGTTTTAGTTTTTATATTTTGTAAAACAAATGATACATCACTCATAACATGTTTAAACACTAATCTACCTATTCTAATAAAGTAAACTAACTGTGGATATATGTCAGTTTGTGGTTAAGTCTCACAATTTTTTCCCCTCCAAACTAATAATTATGTTATAGATCAATAATTATTTACTTTTCTTTTACACTTCATTTATATTATATATATAACGTTATTAAATTATTCACTTTCCTTTTAACTCTATTTTATTATATATACTATACATTTTTATAAAAATAAACATTCTTATAATTTATAAATATATGCTTTAAATCTATCTATTTATTTTTTTCAGTTAATTTTACTAAACTATATATATGTTAAAATGTAATAATATACACCATTCACTTTCATATATAATAAAAGAGTTAGGTTATAATAGGAAGTATAGTTTTTGTAGGAATGATAGGAAGTAATCTTATCCATTGATTTTGAACATGGAGGGGTGAGATTAGTTTAACAGGAAATCAAGTGTGAACACATTTATTGACTTTCTCTCTCCACATGCAAGGCACATGCCAACTTCCCCCATCATTTTAAAACGTCCATAACTTTTTTTACGACCCTTTTTTTTAAAATACAAATTCACTATAATAACGAGTGTGTTTTTATCTTTTATATGAGTACCATATTACTATAAAAATTTTAAAAAAAATTAGTGGATTTTTTACAAATTGTGTTTTACCAAAATTGTGTTATACAATAATATTTTTCATTATGTTTTTTTGTCATTATGTTTTTTCCATTGTGTTTTTTACATCGTGTCATACAATTATGTTTTTTATTGTGTTTTATCATTGTTTTTTTTTTCATAGTGTTTTTTTCCATTGTGTTTTTTACATTGTGTTTTTCATAGTGTTTTTCATTGTGTTTTTTTCGGCGGCCGTTTTCCATTGACTTTTTTTCGGTGACTTTTTCGGTGATTTTTCCGCGAAATTTCTCGGGGATTGTTTTCCGGTGACTTTCCGACGACTTTTCCGGTGAATTTTCCATAGACTTTTCCTGCGAGGTGGTGGCGGTGGGTGACGGTTGTGGTGGCGGTGGGCGGTGGAGTGGTGGTGGTTGTAGGAGATGAGTGAAGATGTAAGTGTGTTTTATGTAAGTGGGTTTTTGAAATTAATGTAAGTGGGTTTTGAGATCAAATTAAGTGGGTTTTGATATAACAGCGTTAGACAAAAATACCCTCCTTACTAGCCTTTTTAGAAAAATCAAACTTATTATTTGAACATAACACTATAATAAAGTTTATCATAGTCAGTTTCTCGGTCATTTTTATCAATGATTGTTCAGGTTTTTTGTGGGACTTAAAGTTGATTGTTACGAGTCAAAAGTTGGTAAATATATTGTGTGGTACAAGTTAATTACATTTAGGTCAAAATTTGTTACATGTCAAAAATGGGTCATATGAGTATTTTTTAAAGTCGAGAATGCAAATAGATTTATCACCAAATTTGTTACAGGTTCAAAGTTTTGACTTCAACATGTCAAAAAAATAAAAAGTTAGAATTTTTAAACGTGATTTAGGTTTCGAATTTGTTTTTAATGACATTTTTGGAAATAATGAAAAAATTCGGGATTTGGCTAATTGATTATTTTTCCCACAACTATTAAAATTTAAGAAAAGACGGCGAACACTTGCGACATGCTACCTCCAGATCTATCAATGCTTCTAACTTTTATCAAATTTAAAACATTTGTGTCAGCATTGACTTTTCCTTTAATGGTGATTAAAATGTAGTGTGTGAAACATGTTATACAAAATTATGCTCAAGTGAAACAAAACATTCACAAAATTAAACATGTTAACATATTATTTTTATGTGTTGTTATTATGGCAAAGTCGAAAAGTCCCCTCAAAATTATAAAAATCATTTTCATGGTGTAGCTCAGGACTATTATTGTATGAAAAGTTTTTTTTGAAATTGGTTCATAATCAAAATTCTCTCAATTATATATATATATATATATATATATATATGATACTGAGAATCAAATTTCCAATAGATGGATCATTCTCAAGTATGTTTTTGCACCAACGTTATTATTATTATTATTTTATTTTTTTAATTAAGTTCATTTAAAAAAAAACATTTTTTGATATAAATAAAATCAATTTTTGTACACATAATATAGATATAAGCATAGATGTAATCATTTTCCATATACAATATGCACTTGTTAGCTTTTTTTATAACTTTTTTATTTGGATCGTCTCGTGTGTTACACGGGATCTAAAGCTAGTATTTAATATAGATATCAAAACAAGGATCATAGACATTTAGGAAAAACTTGACATACCGGTCATCCATATGTCTTTTACAAACCCGCCCCTCCCGACACCGGTTTTGATACGGACTCTCGACTCATAACTGATGGCTACAATGCCTTCGGCTTGAGCACCTTAAATACCACCCGATATTTCACTTCCTAAAGTAATGATCGCGCTGGTTGGTGAAATGCACGTGGATCACAAATTGTTGGGTTGGCATCCCGTACGCGAGTCCCAACCACTCTTCACGGCTATAACATCGTCCCCACTCTTCACGGCTATAACATCGTCCCCTGACACATGGTGTATTTGTAATTTGTGGGAGAATCTGAAACAAAGGTTTCAAGTCGAACAGGTTGGTTGACTTTGAAATTTATGCTTGGTGAAATCTCATATTTCAAAAAATAAAATGAATAAGATTGGGTAAATTCTCTAAATCTTGTCACAAAGTCAACCAAAAAAAATTGGGAACTACTCTAAATCCCTGTCACAAAATACAAAAAGGTATAAAATGACTTCTCATTTCTGCAACTTTAATAATCGCAAGGCACATTTGAGGAATCAAAGTAATTTTAAGGTTATTGAAAAGTATAATCAAAGAACCGTCACTTAAAAAGTAAAAAAAAAATAATAAATAAATAAATGTTTAACCAATTTAATTCACTAAATCATTACACTTGAGATCTAGCATGGCGACATCAGTAATGAAAGATGTCCGAAAGCAAACTTGACCCGTACTCTGATTCAAAATTAACCGAAATAGTTATTCCAATACTGCCCCTAATGACTTGAAATCAACCTTTAGCCCGTATTCTGATCCACCCCCTCCCTCTTCCCAATTTGCAACCCGTTTTGTCTTGTAACTAAAAGATATCGTGATATTGGAAAAGTGAAACTTAAAGCCCGTAACCCATTCTGTCACGTTAACCCGTAAGTAATGGTAACTCAATAATCCCATTAGCATATAATCTTGATCCAAAAAAATACGCAGAAAAATGTTTATACAACAAAATATTGCTTACAAATTGGAGACTTTTTACCAAGCATATTGAATATGCCATGCAACTACCACACACCTATAATAAAAAGCTTAAATCGGCATGTTTGAATCTGATAGATTTCATTAACATGACCCAAATCGGACTGTTGATGGGCAAACTGGTCGAAGCTTTTAATTTTTAGTCAATGATCTTAAATTACCTTGCTATTTTCCCTAGATACATAATAAGAATAAAAAATATATAAAATTTACTTATAAAATTATCAAAAGGTTAAGCAAAAAATATTCAAAATTAATAGTAACAAACAAATTCAACTTCAACTCCAGTCTCCAGCTAACTTTTCTGGCGTAGACTTTATAAATGTTAAATTATAGTTGTGAAGATGTTCGCATTGATCTAACTAATTGTGAATGAATAGTAAAAGACATATTAATCATGCATGGAATGCATCCCATCCCATAATGACCACAACTCAAATCCCCAATGTCCTTAATATCATCATTACATTATTCATTATTAGTATAATTAAAAAGTCACATAACATTCACCTAGTTGCAGTTTAAGAGCATAAAAAACAGTATACATTTAAGCTATTAAGAACATATGATGTAACAAGCATACCAGATTTGGAGCAGCCCAGCCAACAACACACAAAATGGTCGACTTTTTAAAGAAGGTTAATTTTATATTTCTAATGCATCTTGATAGTAGGTTAAATATACCATCGTTAGTAGCCCGATTGGCAAAATCCAAAAAAACCCGAATCGAACCCAAAAACTGAAACAGAATCGCCTTGAAAAATCAAAAATAAAATAAAACAAAATACAACTATGTGTTTATGTTCCTCAAATCTTGTATACGTATCACTTAGTGTTCTGAAACCAAGCTATCATATGCAATAATCCATTTTACACTTTTGCAGCCTTATTAAGCAATACTCTTGTTAGCTTTAAAGAATTTATTAGCATCAGAATCAAAGATTTATGACAGGTTAAAAGACCGATGTATTTAAACTTTTAGTTATTAATTAGTGTAAAGCAATTGACCTGTGCAGGAGTCAAATCAAATGACGGGCGAGAATTGTCTTCGGTTCCTTGAGCACGAACACACGAAAGGCCTCTACCAAGCCATGCAGATGATCGTACAACACCGTTGGCTGTAATTAAAGAGATATAATGCGTAAATGGGTTTCTAAATTTTAAAAAACTATAACCTTACCCGAAGAGGTGTAAACTATAAAGAAGTATTCTTCTGTCCAATATATTTTTTCTGATGACTCTTCTAAAAATTGGTTTGCTAATAATGAAAATTTCAAAAGTTAGGTTGTAATCAAAGTATTTCTTAAATGTGGTTTTCCACGATCAATGGCTTCAAGAATGATTCAATAACTTGCAATTGTAGCAAACTTTTTCTTGAGCCTTCCCTTTCTCTTTATAGACCTGTGGTTTGAATTTAAAAGAAAAGAAAAATTAATTATTTTGTTAACCAGTTAAGAGTACAAATTAAACACGTATTGTTTAAACAATCACCTAAAAACACATCTCATTTAAAAAACCAAAATTAACATAGAATCTACAAACTCGTATAAAATAAGAACACATCTCATCCGTTGCAAACACGTGACTTGCCGAATGTAAAAACAAATTAGGTTAGAGAAACTGAGTACTTAAGTGCACGAAGAACTACAAATAATGGATATGCACACAGTGCTGGCCCAACTATTTTAGGGGCCTAAAGCGGATTAAATTATACGGGGCCTTTTTTCAAAAAAAATATACTTTTTTCCTTACAAAACTAACACTTCGAAATATGATGAAATCAGCAAATTAGATTTTATATGGAACATTGTATTAGTTACTTCAACACAAATTCGACCACTTAACATAAGCCAACTAATGAACATAGCGGATTCAACTGAGGAAAAAATAATCCAAAAATCAACCAAAACAGAAATCAAGCATAATCAGACGAAAATCAAGCATGACTTTAATTAACAACAGGAAAAAAAATGAAACCTTGAATCGTGAAAATGAAAATTGAAAGATATAATAAAATAAAAATCAAATTTTTGAAACCTTGACTCATGAATGTTCACAGGTTGTGAGTCGGAGTGTCGATAAATTTTGAAACTGTTGGTGTTTTTTGTCTCATCTCTCAAAATCAAACTCGATGATGTATATCATAGAAAATAACATAATATTCTTAGGAAGAAATAATCAAAAGAACCAACATGATAAAGTTTTTTTTTTCTAATCAAATATAGAACAAGGTATTCGTTAAAGGTGGTATTACCTTCATGCATTTTATACATTGTTTCTTTGCTGCATTATTAGGGAATAATTTTTCAATAAAATATACAGACAACATGAAAAGGTAGGTCCCAGCAGAGCCCAGTTGGACCCGCAAGACTCATCTCAAAGAGGGACGTCTGCGCAGTTGAACCCGCAAGACTCACCTTCAACAGGGACGTCTGCGCAAAGGCTAAACTCGCAAGACTCACCTTGAAGAGACGTCTGCGCAGAAACCAACTGGATCCGCAGGACCCACCATGCTCAGAGACGTGACGTCCTTACGCGCAGTACGCAAGCTGTTCCCGCAGGAAAAGCCTCCCAATGGTCGACGTACTCCGCCTGTTCCCGCAGCAACGGATACTAGCCATCAGGGAAGGCTACCCGCGCAGCAAGGCTACACGCACAAGGCACTTAACTCTTAAATAATTCAGTAATGTCACCTGAAGAAGGAGTGAGCAAGCCGGGAACACTCCCGCACAAAGCCGGGAACACTCCCGCACAAATGAGCCAGTCCGTACGATACTGGAGGATCTTTTGTACTGTACCTGACGAGGTATGGACAAAAGATCTGACCAAAGATACGACAGCTCACTGACAACAGTATGACGAGCAGCACACTCTTGTACTGTATGTCACTATCAGCCGCTGCCTACTCACCAACCTGTCGGAGGACGTGCATAGCCTGCAGTTGGTGGAACAGGAATAGTACACAGCCGGCCTGGTCACTATCAGCCGCTGCCTATCCACCAACCACCAGCATGGCACGTGCGTAGCCCACAGTTGGCAGAACAGGAATACTATTCAGTCGGCTGTACCTGCTTGGAAACCTACCTTCGGCTATAAATACTCCAACACCTTGGAATGGTATGGACACATTACATTACCTTATCACATCTTATCTTTTCTAGCAATCTCTTAATATACACTTATATTCAAGAGCAATCTAGTCTGACTCTCACGCCGGAGGGTGGTCACAAGGAGGTACCCCCCTTCTAAGTAACGAGCTCACGGTGTCTGTTTTGCAGGTCACCAGAAGAACCATCTTTGCCGGACATAACCCTTTGTGGAAAACATCTATTTAACCCCCAGATTATCTGTAATCTGCCCGGGGTCAATTAGTGTTTCTTCACAACACAACATTTTATATCTAGTCTAGAAATAAATGTGAACCACTAGAAAATTATATTACAATGTAATTTTAGATGTAAATAAAAGAAGTAGGAAAATTCACTGAAATGGGATAAAAAGCATTGCCAATAGGATTCGAACCTGTCTCCGTGAGAAAAAAAAGGCACGCCTACCATAAAAATACAAAACAATCATTTGATAAGAATGAAGACTACGTAATAATATGAACATTAAATATATGAACTTTTATTTTAAAAAAAAGGGTCTTTAAATTTTGGGGCCTAAAGCTAGGGCTTTAGTTGCTTATAGCACTAGGCCGGCCCTGTATGCACATGAGAGGGCCGGTTAGTTGGTAACAACCGCCGATGAGTGGGGAAGATTGAAAAAGTGATGAGTATGAGACACGAGCAAAAAATAAACATAAAAGTCTATAAACGAACACAAACAATAAATATTGTTCATTAAAAAAATAACTTAACTAAAAGTAAAAAAACACAAAAAAAAACATTTAGATAAAAGTTAGATACGTTACTAGCGTCACATTATATCAAGCTAACTAATTTAAAATCAGTTAAAATTTTGACCGTTACTTCAGAAAAAATATATAAATGAAAGTTCAAAACTTGTATTATTACTATATATATTTTGAAACTTTGGTGCCGCAAGACCTTATTAGGCCACCCTGCGTCACCTTAGTAGTGAAAAAGATTTTATGTTTTTTGTTTTGATTTTTTTGTTATTGTTTTGTTTAAGTACCAGTACCGTAATGAAAACCAACCAAATGTCGATTTTCTTTGTTTTAGTTTCGGTACTGTAAAGAGCGTGAGGAAAACCGCCCGAATTTACATAGACTGATCGCCTTAACGCCCGGGATTAACAACGGCCGGGTTTTTTCCAACGCTTGGGTTTTGCTGATCAACGCTGCCTCATTGGTCCACCTTAATTTTTATAACTTTTGTTTTATTTTTGGTTTTTATACCGATACAAAAACGCGCATAACCAAAACTGACTGAATTCACATTGACTTACTATTTCAATGCTTAGATTTTACCACTGCCCGATTTCTACTAACCTATCCCAACACAACGTGTCAGGTAGAAAAGTTGTTGTATATATAGTTATGTGTCAATTACAATTTTAAATACACATTTTAATAGAATAAAAGGAGACATGATTTGGTGGAGTTGTGTTATGTGGGGCCTCCCATGTGTGAAACCGAACACAGTCAATTCCAACTATACTTTAGTTTACCGCGGCCCCATTGGTCAACTTGCACGAATCATCATTTATATTCCGAGCTTCTATACTTTCACAGTTTCACCCAATGTTTGTAAGACCGCCCACTTTGGGCTTCAAGGATGTGAACGGCGACAAAGGGGGCGATTTCGGGAGGGTTACATCACGATGAAGGGGTAACGTGGGGGATTTGGTGGGCCATTCTCATCTTCATGACCGTTCAATTTAAAAAAAAAAAAATTAATTTAATTAATCTATTTAAATCCATAAAATCCATCGTCCTCCTCACACATTTTCTTATCCAAACACATACATTTTCTTTCAAAAATTCTCAACATCTCATAAAAATAATCCCTAACACAAACCCGAACCTGTGGGACCCCTCTCAAATTTGGTGGAGTAGTTTGCTTGCACCTAATCCTTTATTTGCCAACCAACAAGGTTATCGACCCACAATGCCACCTCCGCAAACGCCAAAAACGTTCTCTGATATGTTACTACGACCGGGAATGCCACATACGTCCCCAGTAATGCCATTTATGTCTTCAAAATTACCCAAACCCCAATTGCCCGAAACCCAAGTAGCTCATACCACGCCAAAAAAACAAAGTCATTAAAAAAACCTCAAGGTGAAACAAGCAAAACTAAAATTAATCGAAAGAAGTGGGAACCAGAAGAGGAGGTTGCGCTGGCACGTACGTGGATTGACTTGTCCGAAGACTCGATCGAAGGTAACGGGAAACCTTTCCCTGTGTTTTGGGCAACTATTCGTGAAAAGTTCTATGAATTAATGGGTCGAGGTAAATACCACAACGGCGAAGCGGTCTACAACAAATTGAACGCAAACAAAAGTAACCAACTTCGTCAACTTGTACAACCGATGTGAAACAAGTGGTAGAAGAAGCGACATGAGCGATGCCAACGTTATGGAGTTCGCCTTAAAACAATACCAAGCCAAAAATAATACCGATTTTAATATGTTGGAAGCTTGGAGGATAAGCATAAGCTCACTAAAGTGGGCGCCCGTCCCGCCACCTTTTTCGTGACCGTCCAAACGGTCAAAGACAACGTCTACTTGGCTGATCAATCGTCGTCTCAAGCCACGTCGAATGCTCGTTATCAATTTAACTTAAATGATGAAGATCCCGATTTTTCGTTTTGATGAACCGGTTAAGTTAGAACGCCCGGTTGGAAGAGATAAAGCCAAGGCGGTGGCGAGAGGTGAGGGTCTTCGTCTAAAACGGCTTCCTCGATGAGTTCCAAAGTGAGCTTACGATTTGACAACTTGGAGCTTTAACTTTTCGAGATTGTCAATGTTAAAAATGAAACAAAGGAGGAAAATAAAAGGATGCACGAAGAGAGGAAAAAAATGTACGCGGAATATAAAACGATGCATGATGAGAGAAAAATATGCGATTGGAACAGGAACGAGAAAAGGATATAACGTTCCTCGCAAATGATCTATCTCATCTACAACCGAATGTGCGGGCTTTTTTAGAAAAGAAAAGGGAAAGAATCCTAGCCAAATACGCGAATGAGGACGAAGAGAAGGCTGAGGACGTGAACAATGACATGAATGATGACGAGGACAATGAGTATTAATTTTATTTTAGTTAATTAAGTAGGTTATTTTATGTTTTTAATTGGGTTGTATGGTTTTTTTTAGTTTAATTATTGTTATTTTCCTTTTTAATTTATTAAAAAAAGAGAGTTTAAAGCCCTCGGAGAAACAAACCACATAGAGGCAACATTGGGAGAGGCTTTGTTGCCCCCAATGCTCACATGACAGTGGCGTTGCATGATGGAGGGGTTCCCCCCCCTTTCACAGAGGATAGTCTAACAATGTTTATTATTGTTTCCATTTTAAAAGGAGATATGTCAATATGTCTCACCTCAACTGGTTAAAGTGACACATTTAAAGACTTTAACTTAAAAATAAAGAGGTGTTGGATTTAAGTCATAGTTGGGGGACACAAAATAGGGGGCTTCAGCCTAGGTCAGAGGGTTTTTTTATCTATGATTAATTTTTTTTTGAATGTGGAATGAAAATGATCAGAAGGGTCACTGATCTATTAGCGATCAAAATGGTCATTTTCAAAAAAAAAAAAGGAAAAGAAGAAGATATACGGTTTTTTTAATATAACAAAATGAGAATATTGGATGACGTTGTATCTTGAACAAAATTTGTTGATTAAAACAAAATATGCCAAGACAACATATGTATCCATTTGTCACACAAGTAATAGAATTTGAAATGCTTTTTCTGATTATTCTTCGGAAAAAAGAATGAAAATTTAGGGAAGAAACTAAACAAAAGAAATACAAGTCTAGTACTCAATAAGCAAAGTTTATGGAAATTAAATATTAGGGTTGCCCAAACTGCTCATTGCTTATTTGAAAATTGCTTGAAAAATGCTTGTTGAATTTCGGTTCAGTTTGGAAATGAGTCATTCGGCTCGGCCCGGTTTGAAAACAAGCCAAGCACGAGCAAAGCCTCGCTCGGTTCGGTTCGGTTTGTTTTTGCTTGAATTATTTTTTATTATATATATATATATATATATAAATAAAAAATAATTCAAGCAAAAACAAACCGAAATATATATATATATATATATATATATATATATATATATATATATATATATATATTATGTGTATAGGATTAGTTTCATTTGAGAACTCAAAAAAAGTTAAGAACTTTTAAAAACTTTTAAAAACCAAATATTTTTTTTCACTTTTTTTATATATTAACATTATTTTAGACTTGTTTTATCATTTTTGACAAAAAAAAAAAATTTTGATTACATATATAAATCACAAAGTTACCATATGTAAAATTTATCTGATAAAAAATTTACATATGTGTAAAAAAACATAGATATATGTAAAAAACTAATTTTCATAATTGTAATCGTAAATATAGATATCAAAAGTGATAAAACCACACTCAAATAGCATTACATACAAATTTTTTTATAAAAAACGTTATTTATTAAGAGTTCCTTCAAATTCTTAAATAATTTAAGAGTTCTATAATATAAATAAGTATTTTTTTAAAAGTTTTTGGAATTTCCCTCTTTTGTGTTGACTTTAAAGTTCAATTTTAAACTCTAGCTACTCGTTTTATATTTGTTTTTTTTTTGGGTTATCTTTGAGTTTTTGATATTTTAGGGTTGGAAGTCTAGACATTTTGGAACTGATAGTCTTGAATTAATGATCATTTTTACTTTTAGAAATTTTTAAAATTAAAATTTTGTACGAAACCAAGCCAAACCAAGCCGCTCGGTTAAAATCAAACCAAGTTCAAGCATAAAAATATCGCTCGTTTCTTAAAATTCAATCCACTTGATTCGGCTTGCTTTCAAAACAAACCAAGTGTGAGCAACCCTGCATTCGGTTCGGTTCATGAACAACCCTAATTAATATAGCTAACCTATTAGTGGGACTTATTTAAATGCATTTACTATTTACTTTGTGATATACATATACCTATATATATATATACACTAGCAAAGAGCCCGCGCGTTACAAGGAGGACACAACGTAGATTCAATCGGTAGGGGATCGGTTCGTTATGGTACCAATTTTGTGGTGTAAAAATTTCTAGCTAGTATAATTTATCACACAAAAATAAAAAAGAAATTTGTATAACACTATCATAAAAATAAATAAATAAAGAATGTGTTTCTACAATTAATAAAGGATGCTATCAGCTATACGGCAAAACAAAAAAAAAGTCTGTCATTAATTTCTTTATCACCTATCGTTGACTTTTAATACATTTTACCACAGTTTTCAAATTCCAACTATATCAAAAATGTCCATAATACCTCTGGGTAACCAAAGTCTGATACATATCGCACAAGTTTCACACTTTCATGCCCCTCTTCTTGAATACATAATCTAACATCTGCATTATGCCAAAATAATAATAATAATAATAATAATAATAATAATAATAATAATAATAATAATAATAATATCTAG
This sequence comes from Bidens hawaiensis, assembly GCF_021521415.1. Classification (NCBI taxonomy): domain Eukaryota; kingdom Viridiplantae; phylum Streptophyta; class Magnoliopsida; order Asterales; family Asteraceae; genus Bidens; species Bidens hawaiensis. Next base: position 77,217 of record NW_027495375.1, on the reverse strand, counting down.
CAGTGAACCCGTGCTTTGCGGCGGATGTGAAATATGACCACAATACGGCTGTCAAGATAAATAAATAGAATATTAAAGATTGTGGGTCATACTCTCGGAAGCTCTAAGAGCAGCAGATGTATCGGTTGAGAAAAGCAGATATTCGGTGCCAGCACCTATACCACAAAATATAACAACCCGCCCTTTTTCTTGATGTCGGATTGGTGTTTGTTTGTTGTACGGTTCAAAAACCTCGGGCATAGAAAAAGCTGACTGGAGACGTGTCTGATCTCCTAGTTTCTCCAATGCTGACTGGATTAATATGGGATTCATCACAGTTGCCATCATACTGGTAACATGTGAAACCAATTGTTCATAAAGAAAATTGTACAACTGGATATACGCATCAACATGCCATGTTTTGTAGTACCAGTACTTTAGTTTTTCATATATATCTCTAAATTTCATAATGTGGTATTAACTTTTCAAACAGATAAAAATGTCATAGTTGTTAATTGCAATCGTGTATTTCATTAATTAAACAAGAATGATATAATGTATAGGCCTGTAAACGAAAATGTATAGCCTGCAAACGAAGGGAACGTTAAGTGAACAAACTTTTTGTGTTCGTTTAGTTGAACGGACACGAGCATTCGCTAGCGTTCTTTCATTTATGTCCGTTTAGCTTTGTTCATTTACATTCATTAATGTTAGTTTACGTGTGTTTAAGTTAATTTATTTATATAGTAATCTAAACTTATCAGCCCATTACAATTTAGTGTAGTTATAATAAACTTTTAGGGTCAACGCATTTATGTTCATGTTTACTTTGTATTAATGTTTGCTTATTTATGGCCATTTATGTATCTTCATTTTTGTTCATTTGTTTACGTTTATAAACAATTGGTTTTTACTATTAACCAACGAACACAAACACACTAAGTTTCTTAATGAACGGACGCAGACAGAAAAAGCCCATTCGTTTAGCTGTTCATGTTCGATCATATGTTTCGTTAAAGTTGAATGAACAAACACGAACATGCTCTGTTTGTGTTGGTTCGGTTCGTTTACAGTCCTGGATATGTTATGCGGTCGCAGTGGCAAGTAATTGGTTTATTTTAGTTATTATAGAACTTACTAATATGAAATTATAGCGTTTAGAAGATATATATGAAACTAATTAACATGTTTGGCCATCAGGAGATATTAATATAATATTACCCAATTTGATAAGTAGTGCCTCTATCCATACCCGTAGGTGACATCCAAAAGAAATTGCGCCCACCAGCCACTATCGCCACCTGAAATAGAGACTTGCGTGTTGTAGATCACAGGCAGCTTTTTGGTCCGTCATTGTATAACCTTTTGGTAATTAAACAAAACAATATTTGGTGTTAAGTAAAAAGAAACAAAATAATTGAGCATAATTGACATCAGAGGTCAACACCTATGTTTTCTAACTCCAGTTGCAACTCAGAGGTCACAAATTTTTGGCCATCAACAACATGAAAAACCTTTTCCCTACCCAGCATGATATCTCAAATCTGGATTGTGGCCAATTGCCAAAAACTCAATGCGTGGAAAGTCAACTCTTAAAAGACTCGGGTATGTTTAATATGATTAGCCTGCCACATGCATCGGTTTTGGTTTTTCTGGTTTTTTGATTCGGATTTTAAGTTCCGTTTCGGTTTTTTATTTCAATTTCCGTTTGGTTTCAGTTTATTTAGAGTTCGCTTTCGGTTTTTTAATTTTGTTTCAGTTTGAGTTCAGTTTATTCGGTCTTTGGTTTCAGTTTTGGTTTCAGTTTATTTAGCTTTTGTTTTGCGGTTTTTTAGTTTCGTTTTAGTTTGAGTTCAGGTTATTCAATCTTTGGTTTCAGCCAAACGACCCAATTGAAACCGAACACGTTGACTTGTTACCAAACCTAAATCACTAAAACGGCTATTTTAAAATATTGGTTGGATAAAATTGTTTTTTTTCTGTTACAAGAATATCATTCAACTTTAGTTGGTTTTAATTTTGATATAGTTTCAGCCAACAATCCACATGGTGCACGCTAATGTGCCGGCGTAACAGATTCACACACACATATATGTAGAGAGAGAGAGAGTCATATAATACCTGCAAGATTTGTGGATTAACTTGTACCATTGCCCGAAAAGGTTGAAACTGTTGGCTGTTACGCTAGAAATCCAGATTACCAGCAGGAGCCGCAGGTGCATTCCCGCCCACATCAGGAAGACCCTACCCCAAAAATTAACAATTTGGTTTTGTGATCATTTAATATATACCAAAATCTTTAAAGATATGAACTCTACAATTAATAAACAACCAACTCGCATATGACATACCTGAGGAAAAAGATTCAAAGGATTTGCATTTGGTCCAGCTGGCGGAGCTGCCATTGCTGCTGCTGGTGGTGGTTGTGCGGGCTGAACTGGCGGCACAGCCGGAGCTCGAGCTGCTGGCGGAAGATCAGCCGACTCTGGTATGCCTTAAAATAAGCGTGCATTATAATAATAAAATCACATTTTATATTTCCATGTTCAAAAATTTCAATTTTAGAATGTTATATAACAATGATATAAGATTTACCGAATATAGATATTTGATAGTGCGTTCGGGATTGTTGAAAGGAGCACGAAGAGCACGGACAACCGTATCACAATCCCATGTACCTCCACCCATATCGAGAATCTGCTGAATCGCACCCTCTAAATTGTCACATCAAAAGCCACATCTTCTTCATCATCCATCTGATATTTGCCCCAATCGTTTTCACCTTCTTAGAATCACCATCAGCATCAGGTGGCATAAGTATATCTCTACAACTGAAAATTTGGACCTAATTAGAATTCCTATAAGTAGAGAAAACTGGAGATTCACCCTAATTACCATAAACACAAACAAAATTGGACCTAATTTATAATGTTTTCAAGAACTAAAATTGTGGCTCACCGTTACATCAAACTTCCAGCGAACTAATGACCTCAGTTTCAAGATCTAGCATATAATAACAGACAAAAACATGATTAATGGATTTAAAACAAAAAAAAAAATTAGCCTCAGTTTCAAGATCTAACATATAATAACAGACAAAAACATGATTAATGGATTTAAAAACAAAAACAATTAACCCTAAAAATGCAATTAACCAGTGAGATTAAGGAAACAACCAATTCAAGGCTAATAATTTATGAGAGGGTCCAAGGAAGCTAAAAACAACCATTGTGTCATCGGCTGAACCCTAACAGCTCAATTGAACGACTAATTTACATAAAGAAAAAGCATAATCGGTAAGAAATTGACGGATATACCTGCCAGAGAGAATTGTTGAATGCAATTAAAAATCAAATTGTAATACAGAATAGAAGAAGTTGAATTAAAATTTAAAAGTATGGTTTTAATCAAACAGAGCATACCTGGCCACTGCCAAAGGCTTCCTCTCAACTTCCAATTCATATTGTAACAAAACAATCTCCTGATTTTCAAATTCTATATCTGCCCCAAGGTGGGAAAATATTAACTCCGATTACCAAATTATTAGCAAATCAGAACATACATGAAAAACCCTAAGCATGAATCCTAAAAATTGATAAAACTTATGCTTTTAATTTTGTTAAACTAAAATCACAATTAATGCTACCATCCTTATTGGATTGAGCCTCGCTGGATTTAGTTTCAATTAACCTGTATACGGAGCAATTGCAGGCAGCGCCGAATCTATTATAGGCAAAGTCGATGGATTGTACTTTCCGTTACCTACAATTAAATAGGTCGGGAATCTAAGGTCGTCAAAGTTGAAGGGATATTTGTAACATCGCTGACGGTAAAGGACCAAGCCAAGTAAAGTGAAAATTAAAGTCGCCTGAAGTTGATTGTAACGTTGCCGGATAGTTACATTAATTTATGCTACCTAAGCCAAAAGTTGCCGGAGCCCTTAATGACCATTCCATACTACGGTGTTTGAAGGTGTGAGAAGGTTGAAGATGAAAGGCGAGATGGGATATCAACTAAAAACGAAGCCCCCTTAAACTTCCTTACAGACCCACGGAATAAACTTCCTTACAGACCCACGGAAGGGAGATTCACTCTACGACCGGCAGATTTGCTCGTCTTTGGTTGGGCCGGGGGAAAACACGTTTGTGTTGACCTCACAGGGGTATCTCTCTTAGCTGGTTTGAGGGATAATGGGTTTGTAGCTGGGCAAGCAATGAAAATGGCTGAAACGAAGAAGGTGGAGAAACATGCTAAAGCCTGCGAAGAGAACCAACATGTTTTTGTCCCTCTGGCTTTTGATACATTTGGCTCATTGGCACCGGAAGCTATCCGTTTTCTAACCAGGGTCCAACAGGTTGTGCATAGCAATGTGTCGACTCCAAAGGGGCAGAGTATGTCTTTAGCAGGTTAGGGTTTGCAATTCAGAAAGGGGTGGCGGCGCAACTTGTTGCCCGCCTACCTGCTATATTGATGTAATTTCTATGTTTCTACATATTGGAACCCAATTGTACAATTAAACATGTATTATCTTATTTATTATAATAAGGTGAAGGAGGTTTATCAAAAAATATATATATATATATATATTAAAACAAAATCATTATTCCACGTGTTATTCAACTAGAGTAGCAAAGTAGGATGTCAACTAATAGTATTACTATTTATAGAACTACTAACAAAGTTACAAATGTAACTTTAAATGTTGTAGTAAATAAGGTTTTTAGATATTTATAAATTATAAAATTTTATTTATTATAATTTATATCTTATTAATTCATAAGGTATGCTATTACATATATTATAAAATTTAATCTTTTTGATTTATTTTTTTAACCACCCGTGTATTACCAAGCTATATCATAGTATGGATTAAATCAGTTTTATTGTAATACCTGATTCAAGTGACTAAAGATAAATATAAGATTATAAGAAACAAAAATGATATGCGTTGCTTGCTAAGGCCAAGGGGTGTGGGTTATTCCTTACCCTCCAATGATCCTATGTGACGAATATCATTTATGGTGGTATTTAAACACCAACCCCCCCTCCTTCCCTTCACGCATGACCTAACCCAAATGAGGGTGGTCATTCCCTTTGTAAAGGGCGGTGACTAATTGACCAATTAATTTTTTTTGTTTTTTTTCCTTTTCTTTATTTATTTTTTATAATAAATAAAATAGAATAGTGGAGAATGGGAGGAATAAAAGCCATAGCATATTAACAAGGATTGAAGGGTGATGTTGAATGATGGAAGAAAAACTGAGTTGACAATGAGATGACGCATATAAGACAAATAAAAAGAAATGAAAATTATGACCATACCCTTTAACCTAACACTTTTCGAAGTTGTTTTCGCGTGGTTTTTTCACTTTATTGTATCAAAGTGAAATCACCTACAACAGGGCCAGAGGTAGGTAGTTGACAATGAGGTCAAGAATTAACAAATCATATATTTTGACCCGGTTGTTTATAGCCTTGACATCACTTTCATGAAACAAGAACATTATGTGATGCTCAATTGCTCATAATACTTGTTACGGTGGTTCGTGTCATAAATACTTGGTACTTCATTGTTATTGCATGTATTACGAGTAACTGTAACTGTCCACAAACAACAATACATTCAAATAATTTATACATGTATCTGTGGTATAAATACATTAGTGACTATAACTTGCATATTGTCATTTTGAATTATCGGCATTTTATGGTAAGCTTTGCGGTACTATTGTGCTATTAAACTTATTTTCTTGTAATAAAATTTATCTTTTGATGCATACACTATTAAAAGAAGTACCTTTTGGTGTATATTTATATATCAATGTTTTTTGACTACATCAAACCAAAGATAAATGATGTAGGTTACTTGAATAATGAAGATAATACATATTAGACTATCTTTAGTGTGCCCGAAATGACGTGGAATACATCCTTCTTTTCAAACGCATTGGAGGATATATATATATATATATATATATATATATATATATATATATATATATATATAGGGTAAGGTTAAAATGAAAATCTATCTGAGTTGTGAAAACCCTCGAAAACCATATGTAACATCGTTTTTTTTTGTTACATGTAATATATGTTGTAACATTTAATACAAAACATCAAAACATAAAAAAAAATGTTTTGCTATTTTTTAACATTTTTTACTAATTTTTATATATGTTTTCAGGAAAGAGAAAAAGTTATATTTATATTTTTTATTCATTTTAATTATGGACTACAAAATTTAAACATTAATTAAAAACATGTGGTTGAGAATGAGTTTCTAGAGTTTTCACAACTTAAGTGGGTTTTTATTTTATACTTAGCATATATATATATATATATATAGGAGGGGGGGGGGGGGGGGGGTTGGCATCCGAATGAGAAGTCCGACTGCAAGGGCTCTAATTTCTTTGTTTCTTGTGCCAACTTTTGAGTTTTATTATTTCTTTATTGCTAATTTCTTCAACGGTGGTGATGGTATCTCACAAGTATTCTTACCATTTTTTTTAATATTAACATGTTTCAAGGATAAACCTTATGGTTCTCATAAACTAATAATTTAATATTAAAATCCCATAAATGTGTTTACCAAGTTTACTTATTATTTCTATTAATTATTATGATTATTTAAATACATGTTAATAGTTTGGTAATTTAATTTAAAGAAAAAAAATTCAATGCGGAAAATATAAAGATATTTAAGAATGTTTGTATGGTTGGAGTCTTGGAGGTGAAATTGAGATATTTAACGATTTTTAAGGATTTTTAAAGATATAACGTGACGGATGACTGAAGGCGTCTAAGGGCGCCCTTAGATTGGAGACAACTTTAGGGTTTTTAAGAATTTGTGAGAATATGATGTGACAGCTGATTGAACACTGAGAACGCCTATGCACTTCCTTAACATTAGAGATAGTCTTATAACATAAGTTATAAAATTTTATGGAATTGAAAATTAAGGTTTTCAGTGAAGTACAAACAGTATAAATATAGATATTTGAAGAAACACTAATTGACCCCGGGCAGATTACGGATAATCTGGGGGTTAAATAGATGTTTCCCACGAGGATGAGGTCCAGCAAAGAAAGTTGTTCTTCAGGTGACCTGCAAAACAGACACCGTAAGCTCGTCACTGAGAAGGGGGGGGGTTCCTCCTTGTGACCACCCTCCGGTGTGAGAATCAGACTAGATTGCTCTGAATATAAGTGTATATTAAGAGATTGCTAGAGAAGATAAGGTAATGAGATATGAGATAATGTCCTTACCATTCCAAGGTGTTGGAGTATTTATAGCCGAAGGTAGGTTTCCAAGAAGGTACAGCCGGCTGAATAGTATTCTTGTTCTACCAACAGTGGGCTACGCACGAGCCATGCTGGTTGGTGGATAGGCTGCGGCCGATAGTGACAAGGCCGGCTGTATACTGTTCCTTTACTGCCGGCTATGCACTGTTCCACCAACTGTAGGCTACGCACGTCCCACAGTGAGGGTTGGTGAGTAGGCAGCGGCTAATAGTGACAAACAGTACTAGAGGGTGCTCCTCCTCGTACTGTTGTCGGTGAGCTGTCACCCTGTGATTGGTTCATGGGCTGTTTTGGTCAGATCGTCTATTTTGCCCATACCTTGGCAGGTATAGTACAAAAGATCTTCCAGAAGCATACGGACTGGCTCATTTGGGCGGGAGTATTCCCGCCTTGCTCATTCCTTCAGGTGACATTACTGAAGTATCAAGAGTTAGTGCCTTGTGCGTGTAGCCTTGCTATTAGTGCGGGTAGCCTTCCCTGATGGCTTGTATCCGCAGCTGCGGGAACAAGCGGGGTACTTCACCATTGGGAGGCTTTCCCTGCGGAAACAGCTGGCGTACCGCGCGTAAGGTCTTCATCTCTGAGCATGGTGGGTCCTGCGGAAGCAGTTGGTCCTTGCGCAGACGTCCCTCTTCAAGGTGAGTCTTGCGGGTCCAACTGGGCTCTGCTGGGACCTACCTCTTCAAGTCCCCCCAGTCCAATGTTCTTCTCATGAATTATTAATAAGTGAGGTGAACTTTTGGACTTTAGCAAGGGGTTTTGAAAAGGGGTTTTTAGTTTTAAGGTTTTCCGTGGGGATTCTTCCCGCGGTTTTCCTAATGCCACGCAGAAATTCCCGACTTTTCTGCTTGATCTTTGGGTGTGATGCGGGTAGGTCTGTAACCTCCTCTCAAGTCAGGAGCGTTGAGTTCCACTTGTGTAGATTCTCCATGAGGTTTTGGTAGTTTTGAACATAGTGATCAATTATGTTTAAACAACCAATTCCATCTTGGAGGTTCAAACAGTCTAGTTCTCGACGTTCCCGCTATGCTGGAATGTTATTCCCGTTTCCGCAAGCACTGCCCAGAAGATCCTTCTTGGTTTCAATTCCCTGCGGAGTGCTAGGTATGTGAAGGGTTTTGCCTTGACACTGTACCCGTACTCGTCTTATAGTTACTTTACTTCCAAGGTATTCCTGGCTTCAATTCCCTGCGGGTGCTAAGTTGTGAAGGGTTTTGCCTTGACACTGTACTCGCACCTATCTTATAATTTCTTGGTTGCCAAGGTAAGGGGTATTTTCCCGCTTACTTTTGAATCTTTTTGAAATTCGAAAAGTTGGTGAAAGGGTAAGAACAGTCCAAACTATTGAAACGTCGTCCGACGGTTTCTTCTGACAGTGTCAGGACGTGCAAGAAGTTATGGCGACGTGACAGTATATGGTCATTCCAGGCGCTTTTTCAGGCGCGTGGGCGCGATTTTTCGGGCGCGTGGCCGAGAAATTAATGGCACGCGTCCTTTCAACAGCTGTTGCCAGCTTGCTCTTTGCCACGTGTCATAGTTTCATTGCACCTGCGATTTCTCTCTCTTCCGCATTAAATTCATCTCATTAATTGTGATGAGTATATAAAGGGGGAGAGGGTCCTTTGTAATCCACACTTTCACTTCTCTCTTCATCTTCTAAACGATTTCCGACGAATACTCACTATTCCGTCGAGCATTCTTCTGAAATCGTTTCTGTACATCCGAAACATGTCTTCTTTTGCCGAGGAGTCTGACGTGTTCGTCGAGAATCCGTCGTCCACTTCCGATAAGGATGACAAGAGATCTGCTGGCGAGTGCCAGTGTGCTCTTCCGGCCAACCTCTATCGGTACGTCGTCCGGAAGTTCATGCTCGAGCCGTTCGAGCCTGAGTTTCCGGAGCCACACCAGACGGTGTACGATACCCCCAAGGGCAAGATAGGGGTGTACGCTGCATTCTTCGTTTATGGGAATCTCAGGTTCCCATTGACGAAGTTTGTATACCGTGTCTTGGAGAGGCACGGTGTGCATCTGACGGAGGTACACCCGATGGCGATCGCCAAGATCCGCCACTTTGAGTGGGTGTGCCTCATTCTGGGCGTGGAGCCCCACGTAGATCGGTTGATGACCTTCTACTCCTGGAGGTGCATCCAGGGGTGGTACACCTTGGTCAATCGGATCAAGGGGTTGAAGATCTGCGCTACCGAGCGCAGTCTTCGGTCGTGGAAGCGTGAGTTTTTTTATATCTCCGCTCGCGCCGTCCCTCTTGCGATGACCTTTAAGAATGGGAGAGCACTCCCCGCCCTTCACGCCCTCAACTACCAGGAGGCGGAGTGTAACACCCCGACCAAAGGCGGATTATACATCGGGGCGCCACATATTGTTTCATTACTCGTGACACTATTGGGTGTCAATATTTAATGAATACATTCATTCGCGCACGCGCAAAGTAGACATAAGATAACATAAATCAATATATTATAAATCATAATATTCGAACAGCAATAACTTGTCTTGATACATACATTTTAATCTAGGTCCAAAATAAAGAAAACTTCCTACGTGTCCTCGAGCTCCAAAACAGCTACTGCAAACCTGAATATGTGTTAAAATAAACGTCAAACACTTGCGTGTTGGTGAGAAATCAAGTTTAATACAATACATAGATAACAATAAATCTGCGCGCAACATGTGTATGTCTGGTTTTCAACAGGGGTGTAATCTGATCGGGATCAACTCTAAGATTCATAGACTGCCAGTGCTCACAATTGAGCTCACAAACAAGACAAACTGTGCATGTGCAAACAAAAGAGAAAACCATAAACGATAGTTCTCCCGTGTTCATCTAATGGTACCATGAGAACTGCGGAATAGACCGACAAGACGGTTAATGATCCACACATACAAATAAACAGCCGAGTCTACGTCCTCAACACATGGGATACTGCGCGACTAAAGTTCATAAACAGTTTAAGACTCTAAGTTTGTATGAACACATGAACATCCCAAAACATTAAAAGCAAAAAGGGATTAGGTACGAGATTACTCACTTGATAAACGATGCGGTGTAAGATAAAGCAAGAACCAACTTTAAACAAGCACAAGTTAACCTATAAATAAGATTATTGTTTTAACGATTTGATTTAAGTCTTGATTATAAGTTAGCATAATTAATAAGTAAATTATTATATATAATATATTACCGGAAAAGCAGGGCAGAACAGGGAGGAAGACGGAGGCAGCGAGAGGAGACGGCAGAGAGAGCAAGGAGCAAGAGAGAATAGGAGAGTTTAAGTGCTTTGTGTGTGTAGTGTTAGGAAAAATAACATTATTATTTATAGAGAAATCCTAGGGAACACAATCCCTAGAAAAGGGGAATAGATCTCAAAAAAAAGCAAAAGATTCCAAAAGCAAAAGATATCAAAAGATATGGTAGCAGGGAAAAAGAGAAAAAGCTGACAGGTTAACAGTAAAAAGCATGGGCGGGTCAGATAAAGGTACTGGTCAAGCATGGAAAAAGCAGATCTCCAAAGATAATGTCAGTCACTTTTTCTGCCAACCAATGGGGTTGGTGCGCATGCTGCGCCGAAAGTAACTTTTCAGACATAAAGCAGATTAGGTCAACGGCTCAAAAGATAAGACATCACAAAAGCAAACGGCTAGATTAAACAGAAGAAATGACTCAAGACATAGCGCGAGAAGGCTTGAGCGCACCGCGGGAAGAATCACATTTCTTAGCGCGCCGCGGGAAGAATCACATTTCTTAGCGCGCCGCGGGAGGAACTTCAAATCCTTAGCGCGTCGCGGGAAGAACTACCGTTCTTAGCGCGCTGCGAGAAGAATTACAATTCTTAGCGCGCTGCGAGAAGAGTTCGTCTCGCGCATCGCTGGAACAGATGGTCTTCACGCAGGCTTCCTTGTAAGGAGTCTGGCGCGTGGAGCTGCGCAGACAACCTTAGGCGGGAAGGAACAAAGGACAAGCAAAGAGTTGGAAGAGGGAAACAAGGCGTAAGGGCGGGACGGCGGAAAGAAAGAGAGAGAAAGAGGCGGGAAGGAAAATATATTATTATTATTAAAAGTAAAATATAAGTATAAATAAATATTAAATCATAAAAGAAAGAGATCGGGTCAGAGAAACGGGTACCTGGGTCGGGTCGGATCGGGGCAGATGTCACAGTATCCCCTACTTTAAGAAATTTCGTCCCGAAATTTATCTCGAAGTAGGTTGCGCAGAGAACAGGTGCGGGTACTTGATCTTCATCTGATCTTCCCTTTCCCATGTAAACTCGGCTCCGCGCTTGGACTCCCAGCGAACTTTCACGATAGGGATGCGACTGCGCTTGGTTTGCTTAACCTCACGATCCATAATCTCAACAGGCTTCTCAACGAAATGCATAGATTCATCAACTTGAACTTCATCAAGTGGAATGTGAAGGTTCTCGTCGGCTAAACACTTCTTGAGATTGGATACATGGAACGTTGGATGCACATTACTGAGCGCGGGCGGCAGGTCAAGTCTGTAGGCAACTTTTCCTACACGCGCGAGAATCTTAAATGGTCCAACATATCGAGGAGTAAGCTTACCTTTCTTCCCAAAGCGGACAACACCCTTCCAGGGCGACACTTTGAGGAGAACAAGATCACCAACTTGAAATTCGAGAGGCTTTCGCCTGCGATCTGCGTAACTCTTCTGTCGGCTTCTGGCAGTCAGCAGATGATCACGGATCTTGGCGATTTTATCGGTTGTCTCTTGAACAAGTTCGGGTCCTGTGATTTGTACTTCACCCACTTCGCTCCAACAAATCGGGGAGCGGCACTTACGACCGTAAAGTGCTTCAAATGGGGCCATACCGATACTGGAATGATAGCTGTTATTATAAGAGAACTCAATCAAAGGCAGGTGCGAATCCCAATTACCTCCAAAATCAAGAACACAAGATCGGAGCATATCCTCAAGAGTTTGAATAGTTCGCTCAGACTGACCGTCAGTCTGAGGATGATATGTCGTACTCATGTCCAAGCGAGTTCCTAACGCAGATTGGAGAGATTTCCAAAAGCGAGATATAAAACGGCCATCGCGATCGGATATGATGCTCAAAGGAGTACCATGGCGGCAGACAATTTCCTTGACATAAAGCTGCGCGAGTTGCTCAACACGGTAGTTTTCACGAATGGGCAGGAAGTGAGCAGACTTAGTCAAACGATCCACTATTACCCAAATGCTATCATGTTTGCTTGCTGTCAAAGGTAACTTGGTAATAAAGTCCATCGCTATACTTTCCCATTTCCACGTAGGAATTTCTGGTTGTTCGAGCAAACCAGATGGGCGTTGATGTTCAGCTTTTACCTTAGAACAAGTCAGGCATCTAGCTACGAACACAGCAATATCCTTCTTCATACCGGGCCACCAATAAGTAATGCGCAAATCCTTGTACATCTTATCAGCGCCGGGATGAATAGAATACCGAGATTTATGCGCTTCACTCAGGATATTAGCGCGAAGATCCTCATCAAAGGGAATCCAGATGCGATTAAGATAGCAGAGAATTCCACTCAGATTAGGGACAAAATGCGCTTCCGCGCCACACACTAACTCGGCGTGAAGGTTACCATTACTGATGGATGCGCGCTGCGCGTCACGAATACGCGATTCAAGGTTGCTTTGGATCGGCGCAAAGTGAAGCTGCGTGCGCGGCAAGATACAGTTAAGCTGGCAGGGTTTTCGGCTGAGCGCATCGGCTACCACATTAGCCTTACCAGGATGATACCGGATCTCACAATCGTAATCGCTGATGAGTTCGTTCCATCGGCGTTGCCTCATGTTAAGTTCCTTCTGATCAAAGATATGCTGAAGGCTTTTATGGTCAGTGTAGAGGATACACTTAGTACCATAAAGGTAGTGTCTCCAGATTTTCAAGGCAAAAACAACTGCACCAAGCTCGAGATCGTGAGTTGTATAATTTCTTTCATGAACCTTGAGTTGCCTCGATGCGTAAGCGATAACCTTGCCTCGTTGCATAAGAACACAACCAAGACCTTGGTTGGAGGCATCGCAGTACACGACAAAATCATCATTACCCTCAGGTAGCGCAAGAACAGGAGCTTCACACAACAAACGCTTGAGCGTTAGAAAGGCTTCTTCTTGCTTCGAGCCCCAAATATACGGTTTACCTTTGTGCGTTAGAGCTGTTAAAGGCAATGCGATCTTTGAGAAGTTCGAAATGAAGCGCCGGTAATAACCAGCTAAGCCCAGAAAGGAACGGATCTCAGAAGGAGTGGATGGCGTAAACCAGTTCTTGATTGCTTCAATCTTGGATGGGTCGACATGAATACCCATCTTGTTTACAACATGACCAAGAAACTGTACTTCATCAGACCAGAATTCACACTTGGAGAGCTTAGCATAAAGCTGCTCGGTTTGAAGCTTTTGCAACACCAACCGAAGATGTTGCTCATGCTCGGCCTTGGTCTTAGAATAAATCAGAACGTCATCGATAAACACAATCACAAATTTATCCAAGAAAGGCCTACACACCCGATTCATTAGATCCATGAAAACGGCGGGTGCGTTGGTTAAACCGAAGGACATGACCAAGAATTCAAAATGGCCATAACGAGTTCGAAAAGCAGTCTTCGGAACATCTTCATCGCGGATGCGCAACTGGTGATAGCCAGAGCGGAGATCAATCTTCGAGAAACAAGAGGCACCTTGGAGTTGATCAAAGAGGTCGTCAATACGCGGTAAGGGATACCGGTTTTTAATGGTGAGTTTGTTCAACTCGCGGTAATCAATACACATGCGAAACGATCCATCTTTCTTTTTAACGAACAACACCGGAGCACCCCAGGGCAAAGAGCTAGGGCGAATGAATCCTTTAGTAGTCAACTCTTGAAGTTGGCTTGCCAATTCTTGCATCTCAGCGGGCGCAAGACGGTAAGGAGATTTAGCTACGGGGGAAGCACCACGGACAAGATCAATACGAAACTCGACTTCACGAGCGGGAGGGATACCAGGAAGATCATCAGGGAAAACTTCAGGGAAATCACGCACAACAGGGATATCGCGAAGCTTCTTCTTTTCATCAGCAGGTTTAACCACATGGGCTAGAAATGCAATGCACTTCTTCCGCATGAGTCTTTGGGCTTCGGCGCAAGACATAAGCTTAAGACCACTGGAGGGTTTCTCGCCGTAGATATGAAGATCACCATTTTCTCGAGGTATGCGAATCATCTTCTTGGCGCAAATAACTTCGGCGCGATTATGCGTAAGCCAGTCCATACCAATGATAACATCAAAGCTTCCAAGAGGCATGGGGATGAGGTCGATCAGAAAATCATTTTCGTTAAGGTTAAGCGTGCAATCTTTAATCACTGAGTTAATTAAAACAGTTTTGCCATTAGCCAATTCAACTGAAAAATCTTCTTTTAAGTTATCGCGCAGTCGCGCAAGCTTCTGCTCAAAGGCGCGAGAGATAAAACTTCGATCGGCGCCAGTATCAAAAAGTACAGAAGCATAAAATCCGTTAAGCAAAAATGTACCATTAACTACGTCATTATCCGCTTGCGCTTGGTGCGCGGTTATGTTAAAAGCTCGTCCACGCGTCACTTGGTTTGAAATCTGGTTCACCGGATTCGCTTGCGTAATCTGAACTTGTAGCCTTGGGCACGCGTTCCGGAAATGACTGGGATCACCGCAGTTAAAGCACGATCTGGGTCGTGGGTTTTGGTAGGTTGGTTGTGGGTTCTGCGGGTAGACTGGTGGTGTCGGCGCAATTGGATTGGCGGAAAGGACTCTACAGTTTTCTGCAAGGTGACCAGCGCGGCCACATCGGTTACAAAGTCGACATGGGACTTGAGGTGGGTGGTGAAGTCTACAGGTTGGGCAGAAGGGGTGGTTTCCTGTGTAAGGTTTCTTAGTTGGCGGGGCAGGGAGTGCTGGATTGGTTAAGGCATAGTTGTGGACTATAGGGGGAGTTGGGTAGGCTGACAGAGGGTTAGGCGCGTATACTGGAGGTTGGTAGATGGGTTGCTGGACAATGGGCGGGTTGGTAAGCGCATAGGCCTTGCGCCTGCGCTTGAGGTTGTTACGGTTTGAGGGTTCTGGTTTGGTTTCTGTTGGTTCAGGGACAGTTTTGGTGAGTTTGGTCTTCTCAGATCCCCGCAGGAACAAGGTTCCTGCTCTGACATGATTGTCGCTGAGCACAGCGGCCAACTCGATGGCGTCAGAGAGGGTTACTGGGTTCCTGGCCCATACAGAATCTTGAATTTCCATGGGGAGACCCCCAAGGAATTTCTCTTTGGCTCGGCGGGAAGGGGTAACAAGGTGAGGGACAAGCAGGCTTAGTTCATGGAAGCGCGTCGCGTACTCGCGCGCTTCACCGCTGTATTGCTTAAGACTCCAAAATTCCTCCTCCAGGCGCTTAACTTCGTTGGGAGGGCAGAATTCTCGCGTCAGAATTTCCTTGAATTCCTCCCATGTCATGCTAGAAGCAGCTTCTGCGCCACGCGCATGAGCTACTCCATTCCACCATGTAAGCGCTCTAGATTCCAGGACACTGGAAGCATACAGGGTTCGTCTGTCTGAGGGGCATTGGGTGTGGAGGAAAGTGTTTTCTATTTTCTCAAGCCACTGGAGCATCACGGTGGCTCCTCCAAGACCTGTGAACTTTGGAGGGTTACCCGCGTTGAAGGATTTAATGTTGTAACCAGAGGTGTTGGTATTGTTTTGGCTCAAAGCTTGGGCTATTGCGGTGGCCATTTCCTGGGAACGTTGCAGCGAACGTCTGCGCGCGGCCTCTTTCTTCTTGAGATGGCGACGAGATAGCGGATGCATTCTATAAAAGTTTTAATTTTAGTTAATATCTTGGTTTTAGCGTAAAGTATAACCTCGAAAAGCTTGGTTTCACGGAGTCAGTTACTGTCAAAAGTTAAAGTAAAATAAATGACCCTAAATGCAGACTTAATAAAGGTAACAAATTCGAATCAAGAATCGACAATTCATGTATCACCATGACTTTCCGAATTCCCAATTTAAAATATACGAGCAAACGAGTATTGGAGATTGACGATTCATGTATCACCATGACTTTTCAATCCTCAATATAAAATATACAAGAGAATGAGTATTGGAGGTTGACAATTCATGTATCACCATGACTTTTCAAGTCTCCAACCTCAGAACATAATCGTAAATGGAAATTGTAAATCAACTATTCATGTATCACCATGACTTTTCGGATTTTCAAATCCAACAAACGAATATGTAAGTAAAATCAATAAAAATCGAAATTCAACAAAAATCGAAATATCGCGGAATAAAACATAAAATCATATACTGCGCAAGCGCGAGCATATTCATAAATAACGAGTAATTAACAATAAGCGTGCAAACATGAGATTTCTCTCATGCGCGAGAAGGGACTCTTAGGTATTCTAGGCCGTTACGTCTAACCACCTATCCTAAAGTCAACGAGCTCTGATACCAATCTGTAACACCCCGACCAAAGGCGGATTATACATCGGGGCGCCACATATTGTTTCATTACTCGTGACACTATTGGGTGTCAATATTTAATGAATACATTCATTCGCGCACGCGCAAAGTAGACATAAGATAACATAAATCAATATATTATAAATCATAATATTCGAACAGCAATAACTTGTCTTGATACATTTTAATCTAGGTCCAAAATAAAGAAAACTTCCTACGTGTCCTCGAGCTCCAAAACAGCTACTGCAAACCTGAACATGTGTTAAAATAAACGTCAAACACTTGCGTGTTAGTGAGAAATCAAGTTTAATACAATACATAGATAACAATAAATCTGCGCGCAACATGTGTATGTCTGGTTTTCAACAGGGGTGTAATCTGATCGGGATCAACTCTAAGATTCATAGACTGCCAGTGCTCACAATTGAGCTCACAAACAAGACAAACTGTGCATGTGCAAACAAAAGAGAAAACCATAAACGATAGTTCTCCCGTGTTCATCTAATGGTACCATGAGAACTGCGGAATAGACCGACAAGACGGTTAATGATCCACACATACAAATAAACAGCCAAGTCTACGTCCTCAACACATGGGATACTGCGCGACTAAAGTTCATAAACAGTTTAAGACTCTAAGTTTGTATGAACACATGAACATCCCAAAACATTAAAAGCAAAAAGGGATTAGGTACGAGATTACTCACTTGATAAACGATGCGGTGTAAGATAAAGCAAGAACCAACTTTAAACAAGCACAAGTTAACCTATAAATAAGATTATTGTTTTAACGATTTGATTTAAGTCTTGATTATAAGTTAGCATAATTAATAAGTAAATTATTATATATAATATATTACCGGAAAAGCAGGGCAGAACAGGGAGGAAGACGGAGGCAGAGAGAGGAGACGGCAGAGAGAGCAAGGAGCAAGAGAGAATAGGAGAGTTTAAGTGCTTTGTGTGTGTAGTGTTAGGAAAAATAACATTATTATTTATAGAGAAATCCTAGGGAACACAATCCCTAGAAAAGGGGAAAAGATCTCAAAAAAAAAGCAAAAGATTCCAAAAGCAAAAGATATCAAAAGATATGGTAGCAGGGAAAAAGAGAAAAAGCTGACAGGTTAACAGTAAAAAGCATGGGCGGGTCAGATAAAGGTACTGGTCAAGCATGGAAAAAAGCAGATCTCCAAAGATAATGTCAGTCACTTTTTCTGCCAACCAATGGGGTTGGTGCGCATGCTGCGCCGAAAGTAACTTTTCAGACATAAAGCAGATTAGGTCAACGGCTCAAAAGATAAGACATCACAAAAGCAAACGGCTAGATTAAACAGAAGAAATGACTCAAGACATAGCGCGAGAAGGCTTGAGCGCACCGCGGGAAGAATCACATTTCTTAGCGCGCCGCGGGAAGAATCACATTTCTTAGCGCGCCGCGGGAGGAACTTCAAATCCTTAGCGCGTCGCGGGAAGAACTACCGTTCTTAGCGCGCTGCGAGAAGAATTACAATTCTTAGCGCGCTGCGAGAAGAGTTCGTCTCGCGCATCGCTGGAACAGATGGTCTTCACGCAGGCTTCCTTGTAAGGAGTCTGGCGCGTGGAGCTGCGCAGACAACCTTAGGCGGGAAGGAACAAAGGACAAGCAAAGAGTTGGAAGAGGGAAACAAGGCGTAAGGGCGGGACGGCGGAAAGAAAGAGAGAGAAAGAGGCGGGAAGGAAAATATATTATTATTATTAAAAGTAAAATATAAGTATAAATAAATATTAAATCATAAAAGAAAGAGATCGGGTCAGAGAAACGGGTACCTGGGTCGGGTCGGATCGGGGCAGATGTCACACGGAGTGGTTCGCCAAGATCTCCCGGGTCCAGACTCCGGTATACCGCTTTGCGGAGCCTGGGATGGTGATGCTTGGGATGAGCCGGGTGTGGAAGGAGGCGTCGCAGGTTCCCATCGTCCTCGAATACGGTTTGAACTCTGTCCCTTACGGTATGCTCTGTCTTCTTTGTTGATATATGTTTTTCTTCTAACTGTATTTTTTTTTTATTTCAGAGGAGAATGACTTGCAGTCACTCCTGCATCCGCGGGAGGCTGATGGTCCCACTCGGATGGGTACTCGTGCTCTAGATGAGAATGAGTTGCCCATTCTTGAACAGACGGCGGATCGGTTCGTGGAGGTCTACCCGCCAGGCCACGAGATCCTGAGCGCCAGGCGGCCAGGTAAGGAGTTATTCAACCATCGACCTCTCAATGCTGAAACCTCTGCTGGAATTCCTCTAATCTTGTCTTCTGATGAGGAATCCGCAGATGGTCCTCCTTTGGTGCGGAAAAAGAAGGCTGCCGGCGGGAAGGGGAAGGCGAAGGTTGCCTCCACTGCCGATCCGGTGAATCGGTCTGATTCAGAGACCGAAAGCGAGGAGGTGGCGGGGAACCCTGGTGGTGATAAGATCACTGCTCCGGAGGCTGCGACGACTGTCACCTCCGGGCAGCCCAGGATGACGACGGTGAGCGGCGTAAAGAGGCCGGCTCCATCGGGTTCGTCCCCGCCTGTTCGCACTTTTAGGCTTAAGAAAACCCGTAAGTACAAACTTCCTTTACTTTTAACTTCATAGCTTTCCATCATTATACTTTATCTTCTTTATGCAGGCGTGGATGCTACCGCATTCCAGGGTGGAGCGGGGAGGAGCACCTCCGGACCCATGACGGTAGGTTTGGTCAACCTACCTGAGGCGATGACCCAGGCGTCTGCGCCTGCTTCAGTTGGTTCAGTTGCTCACCCGGATGAGCCAACTGTTCCAACTGTGACGACATCTCCGCCGGCTATCAGTGCCATATTTACTGAATCTTTCACTGAGCCGGCGGTGACTATTTCTGCGGGCTCCTCCGCAGCGGCGACCACGGTTGTGAGTTCACCTACGGTGAGTTCACCTCCGTTGGTTTCTACTACCGCGGCGGCCTACACCATGCCTCCTCCGTCATCGGCAACGACAGCTGATCCTTCAGGTATGCTTGGGGCTTCTCGCCAACCTCTGCCTCCTTCCCATCTGCCTGACCTCGTGGATGGATTTCCCTTGGGTTCAGGTGATGGGTTTGGCGGCTATCGGCCTGTTGTCGACCCTACTGGTGCGTAGGGTTCTTTTGGCCTTTTTTTTTATATATCATCTTTTCCTAACTGCTTTTTGTTTTTTGCAGTGTCGGATTCCAATGAAGTGTATGTTCCACGATGGAACATCCGCCGAGGAACAACCCTTCGCACGCCTGTGGAGTGCGTGGAGTGGGCTCGTCACGCAGCTCCCAGTGGTGCGTTGGGCGAAGCAATGGCTAGCTACCAGGAGGGTAGGCTAACCAATGAGCTTCGGATTCTCCTGGCTCGGATGCAGCCGCGCGTCGAGCTGCTTTGTCGTGAAAACGACAAGTTAAAAGCAGCTCGTATCCAAGAAGTAGCTCAGGCGCGGGCTGTCCGGGAGGAGAATAGGAGGCTCTCCGCCGTTGCTGCGGAGAAGGAGAAGGCCTTCAAGGCCCTTGAAGTTGAAGTTCAGGTCCGTCTCGAGGCCCGTTCCAAGGCTGCCCAAGCTGTTAACGAACAGCTTCGGCTGGCCAAGGAAACTGCATGGAACGCAACTGAGAGGGCCACCAAGGCTGAAGCTGTTTGCTGAGCCTCTACGCATTGAGAACGAGGAGCTTAAAGCCAAGCTAGAGAGGCTCCAGCAGGCTCATGATGCCTTGGCTATGGAAGACGCCAAGAAGCTCCAAGAGATCTTGGACCAGAGGGGCGTGCTTGACCACACTGAGCGGAAGCTAAAGGGCGTTGAAGAGGCTGCTGCAAAGGAAGTGTTGCTTGCCAACCTTAATAAAAGTGAAGCCGAACGCGCCCGTAACCAAGCTCAAGCCGCCCTCCAGGAGGCTCTGGTTGCCAAGGAATGGCTTCTTCGAGAAGCGTTGTCTCAGATATGCGTAATTTCATAATATCTTTACGCTTTTCTTTGAAAATATAAAAGGTTTTGATACTTGTATTTTTTCTTGTAGGTTGTGCATCGAGTCTTCACGGATACATCATACGACGATGCCATGAGCGCAGCCCTCAACGCTTCTCATGAGGATGGGGAAAAGGCCGGCTTCCTGCTTGGTCTAGGGTTCGTTGAGAAAGGCATCCCGCTTTCCAACTTCCCTTTATTTGATGTGGATACTGAAGCTTTATATGACCAAGCAGTGAACCAGTATGCCGCCTTCCCGCATCCGGTGGTGGAGAAGGTGAACGAAGTTGTTGCTGCTGATGATGGGCTAGCTATCCTTAAAACTTTCCTTGAACCGCCACGCTCTACTGATGGTGCGGGTCCAAGTGGAAGTGGTCCTGAAGCTTGATCCTGAAGATCCCTTTCTACCATTAGAGTAGATTTTTATTTTTGTATAGCTTCTTTTGTATGCGGGTATGTACCCAGCAATCTGTAATATTTGAATTTCGGTGGAATAAAGATTATTTGCTAATTCCTTGCCTTGTTTATTTTACGCATATTTTGATTTAACTTAGCAATTTCTTTAGTACTTAGATAAGTTAACTTTTTAACGTGGCAGATTATAAGTTTAAGTTTCGCTTCCTCTTTCGTGATTGTGCGGGTATGACCGTCACTTTCACTTAGTAGGATGGCTAAACTTTACTTATATCTGTCCTGCGTGGAAGTTTTCCTCATCTTTTCCTTAGAAATTTTCTAAGTATTTTGAATAAGTTAGCCTTCGTACGCGCGGTTGTTAATAGGTTAATGTTCAGTTTCCTCTATCATGATTGTGCGGGTAGGACCGTCACTTTCATTTAGTGGGATGACCAAACTTTACCTATAACTGACCTGCGTGAAGGTTTTCCTTATCTTTTCTTTAGAAATTTTTTACCGTTTTGTGTTTATGCGGGTTTTGCCGCCTTCCACACGTAACGACTTACTTCTTCCCATATTTATGCGGTGAATACCGGCATATCAGTGTGGGAAGTTCATAAGTATAAAGGTAAGGCTATCAACACAATGTGAAAGGAGGATCATTTCCATTAGAAGTGGCTCTAGGCCTTTTCTTTACAAGTTTGGAATTGATCTACATGTAACATTTGCGTAATTGAGCTCCATTCCATGTTCTTGGGATAGGAGTGCCATCGAGCCTTTCGAGCCGGTATGCGCCCTTTCTCAGAACTTCTTTGATAATGTATGGCCCTTCCCAGACCGGGGCCAGTTCTCCTGGGCGTTGTTGGTTCGAAGCCTCGTTGTTACGCAGTATGTAGTCTCCTACATTGAAGTTGCAGAGTTTTACCCGCGTGTTGTAGTACTTTTGCATTTGCCGCTTGTAGTTCTCTTCACGCGTTGCGGCTAAGTCTCTGCGTTCCTCGGTTAGCATAAGGTCTAACCGTCTTTCCGCATCATTGTCTTCTGGCTGAATCAAGACCCTTGGTGAGGGTAAACCAATTTCGACCGGGACCATGGCTTCAGTGCCATAAGTGAGGCTGAACGGGGTTTCTCCCGTACTGGCCTTTTTCAGCGTTCTGTTTGCCCAAAGGACGTGCGGAAGCTCGTCCACCCAGCCGGATCTGTGTTCCAAGAGTCTTTTCTTTATGCCTTCAACGATGCTCTTATTTGCTCTTTCTACCTCACCATTACCCTGCGTGTGCGCCACTGAGGTAAAGGTGTGAGTGATTTGAAGTTCTTCCAGCCACTTTTGTAGCTTCTTGTCAGCAAAGTTGGTGCCGTTATCGCTCACCAAATTCTGTGGAAGTCCAAAACGACAAATAATAAATTCCCAAATAAATTTTTTGATATGTTTTGCGGTTGTTTGGGCTAAGGGTTTTGCTTCTATCCACTTGGTAAAGTAATCGATGGCTACCACTAGGAACTGAACGTTTCCTGCTGCTGTAGGAAATGGGCCTGTCACATCGATGGCCCACTTCTGAAATGGCCATGAAGAGGTGACTGGAACAAGTTCATTCTTCGGACGATGCGTGTTGGGTGCGTAGAGCTGGCAAGACCTACACTTTCTGATGTATGCCAACGCATCCGTATGCATCCCCGGCCAAAAGTATCCCGCGTTGTTTAGCTTAGCTACAACAGCGCGTGGACCTGCGTGTACTCCACAGATGCCTTCGTGTACTTCCCTTAGGAGGTAGTCAGCATCTTGGTTGTCCACACATCTTAAGAGTGGGCCAAGAAAGTTACGTCTGTAAAGGATGTCATCGGTGAGTTGATAATTCAGTGCTTTACAGCGTAGTTTTCTTGCCTGTGTTTTTGACTCTGGTAGTATACCCGTCGCAAGGTAATTTATTATTGGTGTCATCCACGTTTCTGTGCCGGTTTGGATGACACAAATTTCCTTGTGCGGGACTGAAGGTGCCCCGAGGAGTTCAATGCGGATGTCCTTTCCCAAGTGGGTGAAGGCTAATGATGCAAGCTTGCTTAACGCATCCGCAGATTTGTTTTCGCTACGCTTGACGTGTATGACTTTGCAATCGTTAAAATCGCGCATAAGGGTTTTTGCTTGTGCGAGGTACAGGGCCATTGTGTTGTTCACGGCCGTGTACGTCCCGTTTATTTGGTTGGCTACTAACATGGAATCCACGTGGGATTCCAAGTATTTCACTCCCATCTTACGCGCAATTCTCAGCCCGGCCAAGAATGCTTCATACTCGGCTTCGTTATTCGTACTTGGAAAATCCAGTCGAATAGCGTAAGTGTATTCTTGGCCTGCTGGGTTGGTTAGTTTCAACCCTGCGCCTGAACCCTCGTTACTGGCTGCTCCATCAGTGTAGAGTCGCCAGACATCATTGATGTCCTGTGCTGGAGAGGGTTGAGCCTCTTCCTGGCACTCTTTTTCTCGCGATGCAGGCACTTCCGCAATAAAGTCGGCCAAAACCTGGCCTTTTATGGCTGGTCTTGGCTTATACTTTATCGCGTATTCCCCCAACTCAATTGCCCATTTGGCTAGGCGTCCCGATAACTCGGCTTTGCGTAGAACGTTTGCAAGTTTGAAGTTGGTGAGAATGGTGATTGGGTGACCCTGGAAATATCGTCTTAACCTGCGTGAAGCGTGTACAAGTGCTAAGACTAATTTTTCGAGGGTAGAGTACCGGGTTTCTACGTCTGTTAGGATATGGCTGACATAATAGATTGGCATCTGGATGCCTTTCCGTTCAACTAGCAGGACCGCCCCGGTTGCTCTATCTGTTGCAGAAAGGTATAGGATTAACTCCTACCCCGCTTCTGGTGCTGTGAGCGTTGGGAGTTCGATCAAGCGTGACCGAATCTCCTGAAAAGCTGCTTCCGCTTCTGGTGTCCAGCGGAAGTGCGTTTTCTTTAAACAGTTTCTCAACGTTGACACGAAAGGAAACGACTTATCCGCGTGGTTTGCCAAAAAGCGATTAAGTGCGACTAGTCGTCCATTCAGTGTCTGAGCCTGTTTGATGGTAGTAGGTGATTCCATTTTGATAATGGCTTCGACCTTTTCAGGGTTCGCTCTGAAGCCATCTTTAGTGACGATGACCCCCAAGAACTTCCCTTCTTCCATCCCAAAGGAACACTTGCTCGGGTTGAGCTTCATGTTTATCTTCCTGAGCGTGTTGAAAGTTTCTTCGATGTCTTTCAACATCGCTTCCGCGTCAGGGCTTTAGATGACCAAGTCATCCATGTAGACTTCCAAGTTCCTCCCAATTTGGGCCTGAAACTGGTTGTCCATCAGGCGTTGGTGTGTGGACCCGGCATTCTTAAGTCCAAATGGCATCATTTGGTAACAAAATGTGTCATCGGGCGTCCGAAATGCGGTTTTGTCCTGATCGTCAACGGCCATGTGGATTTGATGGTACCCCTTATACGCATCCAGGAAGCATTTAAGGCGAAACGGTGCTAACGAATCCACCTTAAGATCAATTTCGGGTAACGGATAACAATCTTTGGGGCATGCTTTGTTTAAGTCCTTGAAATCTATGCACATGCGCCATTGTTTGTTATTCTTCGGTACCATAACGGAATTTGCAACCCATGTTTGATATCTGCTAACGCGTACGATGCCTGCGTCAAGGAGTTCCTTGACTTGGGTTCTACACGCGTTAATTTGTTCTGGCCCCATTACTCTGCGCTTTTGTACGACTGGCGTAACAGCCGGGTCGCACTTGAGCTTATGCTCTGCCTTACTTCGGGGTACGCCAGTCATGTCAGCTGGTGTCCACGCGAAGATGTTAGCGTTTTTCTGTAGTAAGCGTTTGAGTAAGGTGCGCGTGGGATCAACGACTGTTGGGCCAATAGTAACGGCCTGGTCAGGGTATTTGCCATTGAAGGCCCATCTTTCCGGTTCGGTGATGGTTGGTTTAGCCATCTTTGGTTTGGGTTTAGATGAGACAGATGCGATGCATACCTGGGGAATGCCGGTGATCATCGCTACACCCTCAGCTGTTGGCCATCCCATCATGCCGTGGACTGAAGATACCACGGCGTTGAATCTTGCCATCCCGTCTCTCCCGAAGAGAATGTCGTATGTGTGGTGTGGCTTCCTCATCACGACAAAATCCACATCTTCTGTGCGTGAGTGATTCTCGTTCGTAAGAGTGACGGGGAAAGATAGGATACCCAGGGGGGTGTTTGTGCTGTCGTCGAACCCTTCCATCGAGGCGTAGACCGTTTCAAGCGTTCCTTGTCTTCGTCATCTAGCTTGTCGAAGAACTGCCTGTACATCACCGTTGACGAGGCGCCGTTGTCAGCAAGAGTGCGAGAAGTGATGTAGTGCCCCAGCTGGCTTTTGATGACGATAGGGCCTTCTTTGCTGGGTCCTCCTGGCACTCGCGGGAAGCGCACCTCAGCTTCCTTCCACGCGCATGGTTCTGTCGCTCGCCTTTTTCTTCCTCTGATGTTGCCATGAACCATGTTGATGCTGATATCAACGGGCTTTCGTCCGTTGCCTCTGTACCGGTTATCATTCCTTCCTCCCTTCTTGATTGATGCCACAAGGTGTGCAAGTCTTCCATCCTTGACGAATGTTTCAACAATATCCTTCAAGGATGTACACTCCTCCGTACTATGACCCTTTGTCACGTGGAAGTCACAGGATTTGCTTTGATCCGCATTAGGTCGCTGCCGGATCATTGGAGCTTTTGGCCATGGTAGTTTTTCGGTGGCAAATATCTCCGTGACGCTTTTGGTGAGTGGCGTCCACCGGTGTTTTCGGCTTGAAGGGTGTGTGTTATCCCTTCCGCCAACAAGAGGGCGAGAGCTGGATGAGGTGTCAAAGTTTACCCTTGACTGCCAAATACCTAGCTTCCTTTTTTTGTTCTGCCAGGCGATCCGAACATTGTTTTCTCTGGTCCTCTGCGTGTAGAGGTGTGTACTCTGGGGAAGATCCCTACCCAGTTGCTTCTCTGTCTCGGCAAAGCGCTTGGCCGCCGTCATGATGGCATCCCATGTGGATGGCATGCCGTCCTTACCCGTCAACGTGCGGATAAGCTCTGGGTATTCGGCGCCCTGGATGAAAGCGGCGCGAACAAGATCTTCACTTATGTTGCCCAGACTCAGCTTTTTGGAGTTGAAGCGAGTGATGAAGTCTAGTAAAGATTCATCCTCCTCTCTAACGCAGTTGAGGATCGTCCGCTGTTCTTCAGTATATTTCCTCTGTTGGCTGAAGTGTTGGCTGAACTTGTTCTGAAAGTCCGCCCAATCATAGATGTGGTGGACCGGTAAACGATCGAACCATGCCCTGGCCGCTCCAACCAGTGTCATCTGGAACATATAACACCACGTGGGTTCCGTCCAGTTACTGACGGTTGCCCCCGCAATGAATCTGTTCAAGTGATCGTCTGGGTCGGATAGACCATCATAAGTGCCGATGTTGGACATTTGTTTGGCACTTCTCGGGGCGATTGCTTCCGCAATGTCCCTTGCAAACTTGGACTTTCCTGCATTTGCAGCAGTTGGTCTAAAGGTTTTGGAGAAGTCACGTGGGTTTCTCCCCGCGTTCGTTGGTTTAAAGGTTTCTCCAAAATTCCTTGTCGGTTGGAAGTCCGTTTCTTTACGCTTCCCTTTTGCCTTATGGCGAGGGTTTGCGTCGGTATCGGATTCTTCCCGCTCATCGTCCGAGTACTCGCACTCACTGTTCATGTTGAGATGTTGGCGAGTACTGCCGAATTCGTCAGCCTGTTGAAGTGAACGCAAGCGTTCATCCAACTCAGCTTGGAACTCTTTCTGACGTGCTTCGGCCCACGCCTTAACTTGATCGAGTGTTTGGCGAGGGAGCCTCGTCCGTTTCTCCAACTGGGCATCAGTGAACCCCAGTGAAATATTGTTTACTGCACTTGTCCCGGCTTGGGTAACCGGGGTAGTGTTCGTAAAATTTGTATAACCGCCGGTGTTCCCCCCAGTTGCTGGGGTTGTGGTTACCGGGGTTTCTTGGTCACTTACTGGCTTTGGGACCGGAGTAACGTTAACCATTTCTTCAGAAATTTTGAAAAAACTAAGAATTAGTTCTAGCTTTTATGCACGGATGGCGCCAATGAAGAAACACTAATTGACCCCGGGCAGATTACGGATAATCTGGGGGTTAAATAGATGTTTCCCACGAGGATGAGGTCCAGCAAAGAAAGTTGTTCTTCAGGTGACCTGCAAAACAGACACCGTAAGCTCGTCACTGAGAAGGGGGGGTTCCTCCTTGTGACCACCCTCCGGTGTGAGAATCAGACTAGATTGCTCTGAATATAAGTGTATATTAAGAGATTGCTAGAGAAGATAAGGTAATGAGATATCAGATAATGTCCTTACCATTCCAAGGTGTTGGAGTATTTATAGCCGAAGGTAGGTTTCCAAGAAGGTACAGCCGGCTGAATAGTATTCCTGTTCTACCAACAGTGGGCTACGCACGAGCCATGCTGGTTGGTGGATAGGCTGTGGCCGATAGTGACAAGGCCGGCTGTATACTGTTCCTTTACTGCCGGCTATGCACTGTTCCACCAACTGTAGGCTACGCACGTCCCACAGTGAGGGTTGGTGAGTAGGCAGCGGCTAATAGTGACAAACAGTACTAGAGGGTGCTCCTCCTCGTACTGTTGTCGGATAGCTGTCACCCTGTGATTGGTTCATGGGCTGTTTTGGTCAGATCGTCTATTTTGCCCATACCTTGGCAGGTATAGTACAAAAGATCTTCCAGAAGCATACGGACTGGCTCATTTGGGCGGGAGTATTCCCGCCTTGCTCATTCCTTCAGGTGACATTACTGAAGTATCAAGAGTTAGTGCCTTGTGCGTGTAGCCTTGCTATTAGTGCGGGTAGCCTTCCCTGATGGCTTGTATCCGCAGCTGCGGGAACAAGCGGGGTACTTCACCATTGGGAGGCTTTCCCTGCGGGAACAGCTGGCGTACTGCGCGTAAGGGCTTCATCTCTGAGCATGGTGGGTCCTGCGGAAGCAGTTGGTCCTTGCGCAGACGTCCCTCTTCAAGATGAGTCTTGCGGGTCCAACTGGGCTCTGCTGGGACCTACGTCTTCAATATTCGTTCGGTATAAAAGGAAAAAGGAAGTTCAAATTTCTCTTTTAATGTCAGTCCCTCCATTGACTTTGTTCAATGAATCTATGTTACGAGAAAAAAAATAATAATACATGTAATAATAATGTTGGCTATGACATTATTGTTTGCCCTTTATACCCCTCATAGATCTTTGTTAATGCAAGTGCTTCCTTTGACCGGCAATGCCCTTAAGCTTATTGTATGTTGTCATAAGCCATAAAAGTTGTATATTGACCCCTTAAATATTCATTCTAAAAATACCCCCTTAAAAAGTAATTCTGTTAACCCAAAGATGAGTACATACAAAACATCAAGGTGAATCAAAGTGATTTATATGGGGATATTAAATAACAAGTACAAATCATCGATGACTAAAGCAAGTAGCAACAAAAGAGTAGACCTATCAATATTTATTTTCCATATGTTTATAAATAATTTTCTTCAAACCACGTACGTTAAGTTTGAACCGATCAACTTCTTATCGGTTAAAACATACTACTTATTTATAAATTTATTCAAACCAATACAAAATTGTTGGATTCTATGATAAAATAAATAAACTTAATTACTAAATCAAAAATAGTAAATAAAAAACCTTATCCATAAATGATAAAAGTCGATTAGTTAAGTTCAACACAACCCTTTTCTCTAAAAATGAGTTGTAAAATTCTTATAAACATATGACTTAAATGTAAAAATAAATTCTAAATTTTAGTCGATTCAGAAAGAAGTTTAGAAGATAAGCATGTGTGCCAAAATATATCTAACATCTAGACATGTTAATACTTACAAAACTATATAAGTACTTAAATATATAAGTACTTAAAAGGGATTATATTTTTATAGTTTAAATGTAGCATGTGCATGTTTATGAATAAGCAAGTTACAATCAATCTAGATTTGGTTAACATGGATTTCTAGATATTGCACCAATTCTAAACAACATTACAAACATACATCATATTCGCATATAAACAAATTATGTACAAAAATTATAATATATTTATGGTATTAACTTTTGACAAAATCATAAGCAATTATAGTATCTTCACTCAAGAAAATTTACTATCATGTTTTACAATAACATATAGAGGAGTTTATAAGACCTTGTTCAACGTGTCAGCCATATAAAAAGTAAAAGAGAGAAGATAATCATCTATATATAACAAGAATGCTTTATTTAGAGAGAGGGGGGGGGGGGGGGGAAGACGCCCGTAAATAGAAGAATCAACTGTAAAAAGTTAACTGTCAAATTGATAGCGCTGACATGTAGCCACCCGTTCCTCTCACGTTACATATAATAATATAATTATAAAACAAAAAAGCATTCAAAATTTAAAAGGTAGAAAGAGGTGGTGTTAAGTTACCTTCCTAATCAAGATGAAGGAGGTGGTGTTGATCGCAAAGGGAAGATGTAGGTGGTGGGCTTAATAGGTCGAACGTAGGGTGTAACGGGAGGGATATGAATATTGGGTGGTGTTGTAATTCTGTTTTTTTTTTCATTGTATTAGTGGACGTGACGCTCATAGCATCTTGCTAGTTTGCGTGTATGATAATATGTTCGGTTGGTCGTTCAAATAAAAAAAAATTGTGTCGTAATATTATGACTTATCCAATTTATCTATACCATTAAAGCAAAACCATTTTTTTATATGGCATTCAACTAGAGTAGCCAACTAGCATGTCAACTAATACTATTACCACTTATAGAATCTATAATATATATAATTGAAACCCCTAAAATCCTATGTGTCGCGATGTAGTCGCTCCCCCCTTTTATGGAAGTCACCAGATTGCTTGATTTTTAAATGTAGGCCTCTCATTGATTTAACCCAAATTCATAGGTATGGGTCTTACCAACCAGATAGCTTTTAAACGGGTTATAACATCTCATTAAATTAAAAATTAATCTTACCAATTGTTTGATATGAAAATTCTATAAAATAGGAATATACTAAAATTTAATATCCAATTAAAAATAAAAAGATATTATTTATAATTAATAAACAATTTTATAGTAAAAAACATAAGTGGGTCATGGGTCACCAAATCCAGATAGCTTTTAAATGGGTTATAACATATCATTTTTTTATTAAACCCTTTCATTATCAAACCCTAAGTATATTATTAACTTTCTTATAACAAATAAAATTAAAATCCAAAAAGTAAATATTAAAAAACGAAAAATGTAAAACAACCATTCTCTCAAGCCATCAGATTGTTTTATTTGTAAATGAAGGTTTCTCACGCATTTGACTCGAATTCACGGGTAAAGATCTCACCAAACCCATATAGCTCTTAAACGAGTTATAACATCTTATTATATTAAAAATTAATCTTATCAAATATTTGATATGAAAATCCTATAAAATAGAGATATACTAAAAATTAATATCCTATTTTATTTAAAAAAAATATTATTCATAATTAAGAAACAATTTTATAATAAAGAAAATAAATTGGTAATGTGTATCATCAAACCCAGATAGCTTTTAAACCGGATTATAACATATCATTTACTTGTGAAACCATTTCATCGCTATATTAATTATTAACTTTCTTACAATAAATAAAATTAAAATCCAAATATACATATATAAATATTGAAAACGAATAATATAAAACAACCCCCGTAATACGTTGGATAAAATCTAGTTACTAATAAAATTACAAATATAACTTTACATGCTGTATTAAATGAGTTTTTAGATATTTATGAATTATAAAATTTTATTTATAACTTATGAATCCATGGATTATGTATATTTATTAAATTTAATTTATATATATATATTTTTAATCATTCTTGTATTACCCTAGTATTAATTATTAAAGAAGTAGTACTGCAGTAATATGCAAGAAGATTATTTTATTGTGGATAATCAGCGGGACATAGATGAGTAGAGTAGCAATAGCAAGCTGGTCAGCACCTCCACCTCCAAGTCACCAACCAGCTTACTTGTTGGTTCCTATTTCTCTTTCTCTTTCTCTTCATCCATATTTTTTTAAAGACATACATACTACTGACTGCTGGTGCTCATCCACTAATCATCATCTCCTCCTGTATTCCTCCTTCAGGTAATAATTCACCAGATCTAATTTTATTTATTTCGACTTCAATTCAATCACTTCACTTCCATCTGATTTAGCCGATCTGATCTCTTACACACCCTTTTAACCCCCCCAATTGATTATGATTATGATTATTATTATTATTATTATGAAGCAAATTTGATGAGAATAAGTTGATTGATTTTATGGGCAATACATGCCGTGGATCTTTTGGAATTAAAGACACACAGGGCTTAACCTTAAACAAGCCTCAAGACCCTTCACTTTCCGCTCAAAACCCTAACTCAAACAACTCTCTAGACTACTACTCACCAACCACCTTGATCTCTCAACAGCTCATAGCCCAAGAGTTTTCCAAACTCCCACCTGTTCCCAAGAAAGAAAACAACATGAGCAGCCGCGGATCCTCGAACCAGTCTTACCTTCTCGGTCACAGGACCGAGAACATTCGCGATGTCTACACGCTAGGACAGAAGTTGGGTCAGGGTCAGTTTGGGACCACTTACTTATGCACTGAGATTGCGACCGGGATTGATTACGCCTGCAAGTCGATCTCCAAACGGAAGCTGATTTCCAAGGAGGATTTGGAGGATGTGAGACGGGAGATTCAGATAATGCATCATTTGGCGGGGCATAAGAATATTGTGACGATTAAGGGTGCGTATGAGGATCCGTTGTATATGCATATTGTGATGGAGCTTTGCAATGGTGGCGAGTTGTTTGACCGGATTATTCAGAGGGGGCATTATAGCGAACGCAAGGCGGCTGAGTTGACCAAGATTATTGTTGGTGTTGTGGAGGCGTGTCATTCGCTTGGTGTTATGCATAGAGACCTGAAGCCTGAAAATTTCTTGTTGGTTAATAGGGATGATGATTTTTCGCTCAAGGCGATTGATTTTGGACTCTCGGTTTTCTTCAAGCCAGGTGAGCTTATTAATTTGTCATAATTATGATATTTTTCCAGTTAATGTGGTACTGATTACCGAATTGAATGTTGTTTCAGGTCAAACTTTCACAGATGTGGTGGGAAGCCCGTATTATGTTGCTCCAGAGGTGCTTTTGAAGCATTATGGTCCAGAAGCGGATGTGTGGACCGCAGGGGTGATCCTTTACATATTACTCAGTGGTGTGCCCCCGTTTTGGGCTGGTATGTGCTCAACTTATTCTTTATGTTATCGAGAATGCATGATTGTATTAAAGTTTGTTTTTTTTTATTGTAGAAACACAGCAGGGGATATTTGATGCGGTTTTGAAGGGATACATTGACTTTGAGTCGGACCCGTGGCCTCTTATATCTGACAGTGCAAAGGATCTTATTACAAAGATGTTATGCTCTCGACCTTCAGATCGTCTCACTGCTCATGAAGTTCTCTGTATGCTGTGAATCGATTGTAGATTATTGGAATTGCATATTGAAGATTATTTATGGGTTATTTTGATTGTACAGGTCATCCTTGGATTTGTGAAAATGGAGTTGCTCCGGATAGAGCATTGGATCCAGCTGTTCTTTCTCGTTTGAAGCAGTTTTCTGCAATGAATAAATTAAAGAAAATGGCCTTGCGGGTATGGTTTTCATATTCTTGTTGAAAAAAGATTTGATTCTTACATAACAAATGGGGCAAAAAGTTTATTACATGACTGAAAAGCACAAAACAGTTCATTCTTGTTGCAAAAAGATTTGATTTTTCGTAAGAAATGGGACAAACAGTTAATTACAAGACTGAAAAGCACAAAACAGTTTTGTTCTTGTTGCAAAAAGATTTGGTTTTCACATAAGAAACAGGACAAACGGTTTATTACACGACTGATAAGCACAAAACGAGTTGTATATTTGATTTATGCAAAAGTAACCTTGAATATTTTCTTATCTGGATCCAGGTTATAGCCGAAAGCCTGTCTGAAGAGGAGATTGCTGGTTTGAGAGAGATGTTTAAAGCAATGGATACCGATAACAGTGGTGCAATAACATTTGATGAGCTAAAAGCCGGTCTAAGAAAATTTGGTTCCACATTAAAAGATACAGAGATACGCGACCTTATGGATGCAGTAAGATTCTTTCTTAATCAATGCGTTATGTTTGGATTTTAGCTGGTGCTGATTTTTCAATTGACATGTGGGGTATTCAGGCTGATGTTGACAACAGCGGGACGATTGATTATGGAGAATTTGTGGCTGCTACAATTCACCTGAACAAACTGGAAAGAGAAGAACACCTTGTGGCTGCATTCCAGTATTTTGACAAGGATGGAAGTGGCTATATAACTGTTGATGAGCTCCAGCAAGCTTGTGCTGATCATAATATGACCGATTTTCTGGTCGAGGATATCATCAAAGAAGTTGACCAAGATAATGTAACGTCATAACGTTTTATATTTAGATTTTATATCTAAACATTAATGGGTTTATGTTATGTTGTGATTCAGGATGGGAGAATTGACTATGGGGAATTTGTAGCCATGATGACTAAAGGCAATGCAGGTGTTGGAAGAAGAACAATGCGCAACAGTCTGAATATAAGCATGAGAGATGCACCAGGGGCACACTAGTAATTTCCTTTCCACATTCCGCCTACAGGTACATCTCACATGCTTTATAATAGTTGCCTTGATTCTTGAAACCGAATCATACTTCAAGAGCACAACTTTTGACATTGTGAGTCGTCACGTACTGCAGATTGTACAGCAGGATGAGAATAGGAGGTGTGGCAATTAATTGGATGGGTCGTGGGTGTTTAACGTTTGAGAGTATGCTTTTGTTTTAAGTTGTATTGCTTTGAAAGATGTAAGAACTTAACGAGTGCACAGTTTCTTGTTGTCATTGTTGTTCAAATTGTTGTACCCTTGGGACAACACTTGTTTAATTTAATAGTAGCTTGAATCAGTTGAACTTTATGTGTGCTAATTTTTATATCCAACAGTATCATTTTATTTATTTTATATACTTACTCTGAGATAATTATACAAATTATCAAATTACAACTTTGTTTCAAATCTTGTTTATGTAATCAAACCTAATAACTTTGTTTGAAAACAACCAAAACAGTTTCTTGTCCTCAAGCTGTAGTTTCAGACGAAGCTATGATCTCCTGCAAGAGAACCCAAACACCAAAAGCCGATTATTATAGTTGAAACAATTGTTTCCAAAACACGCATCCAGGCACTTATTTGGAGCGAGTTACTTACTTTTAACTCTGCGTTTCTTGAAAATACACACTTTGATGTGATCGCGCGCCCTGGTTCTAAAAGCCATCCAACTTCACAAGTAGTTTTTTCCCCATCTTGTACCATTGAACTCCACAAGTTCTTTGGCAGCAGTACCAAACTCTCTGCATCTCTTGCAGACTTCTCTATACCATCAACTGCCATAAGTTCTTGAAGAATCTGTCATGATTATGAAAACCAAGTTCATGATATCATTAAAGATTCGATTTTTTGAATAAATATCATCAAAGATGTGATTTTGTTGTATTAAATATCATTAAAGATGCAATTTTGTTATATATAATCATTAAAGATGCTATTTTGTTATATATAATCATTTAAGATGCGATTTTGCTGTATAAATATCGATTTTGTCTGTAAATATCATTAAAATTACGAGTTTCATATCATTCAAGATGTGATTTTGCTGTATAAATATCATTAAGATGTGATTATGTTGTATAAATATCCTTAAAAGATACGATTTTGTTGTATAAATATCACTAAAGATGAGATTTGTTGTATAATATCATTAAAGATGCAATTTTGTTATACAAATATAATTAAATATGAGATTTTGTTGTATAAATATCATTAAAGATGTGTTTTGTTGTATAAATATCATTAAAGATGTGATTTTGTTGTGCTAAACTTACATTAGAAGAATCTTTAAATCTGGCTACGGAACTTGACCGTTGCCACAAACCTGAAATTTTTGACCCGTTAAGAACTTGCGTTGTAGCAAAAGCAGAGTCACGAATTGCACATCCGCCTAGCTGATCCCCGTTTCTAAACGGGCCATACCATTGCTCAGCAAACACTTTGATGCTCTTCAACACTAACTTCTGGTTTCCTTCAACACCCACAATTTGGATAATCCTTACACGGGATTCTTTATCGCGAGGGTCAACCAAACAATGCTCCAATTCCAATACTTTTGAGGATGTTGACTTCTGTGTTGACCAAACTGCAGTGTAGCATCCAGTAGATTGATATGCAAATGAGGAAACCATGTTATCTGGACCGCCTGCTATCCTCTCATCAACACTATGCCGCGTGGCTGCATCAGCTTCACAACCAACAGTTGGAAGCAATTTGATCAGTTTGTAAATGGCGGAAGTGGTGTCGGGTTGAGCTAGAGTCGGGCACTGAGTCTGCCAGTCGAATACTTGAACCTCCCAATCTCGGTACGCATTAGGTACAACATTTTCAGGAAGCTCAATCGCCTTTCCGTCAATGGTGAAATCAGCTCCAAAACCATCCCATTCACCAGAAACTTTACCAGCAAATTCTGACCAACACTCTGTTCAGAAACAAGAAACTGCTTAATTGGGGTCATGCTATTGGTACACCACCACCAAAAGTCATATCATACTGGTTCAGGTTGTATGATGTCCTATCGGCCGTATGATGGCAAATCAACACTGGTGTGCGACATAGTTGTTAATAGCGAATAGCAGACGATAATGGCAAGCTACCTATACGCTACGTAGCGATAACGATAAAATAGCGGGCTCTGTTTTGTGTTTAGCGACTACAAAAAAATTTAGAAATATTTTATATGTATATTATATCCAAATATATCGTTTTTATACGTATATTTATTAAAAAGAACCTAAAATCCTGCTATTTTATAGGTTTATTTAGTGCTATATATATAAATCAGGAAAAAAAAACCATGAAATCCCGCTATTTATTACGCTATTAGGGCACCAACATTAGATATCGAAACCATAATGCTATGTTATGCTATGCTAAGCTATTAACAAGAGGGTGCAGCCTGTCACATAATGCCCATATGGGTTTGTCAGCGGTCATATTAGTCAGTTTTTATCAGTCTAAAAACATTGCACGCCCCATATGATTTGGCGCCTATGACACGTAAGTGGAAGACTTGTTTATGGATAGTATTACAGTGGTGTGTTGTTTAGTCTGTGGTCTCACTTTAACACACCCTAATTTGAACCTCAAAAGCAGTAAACAATCATTCAATTGTCAAGATGTTAAACGCTGGTAAGCTAATAGAATCATATTGGTGGTAAATCCACATTCAATTCTTCATAACAATTAACAATATTAGGGGCTTGGCAATCTAGAGCTGAGCTGAATCAATAAAAGGTTTCTTAATCTGAATCATTCAACGTTAAGAGGATAGGCTGTTAATATATAACAACCCCTAAAGAAAGAAATTTATGTTAATTAGCATGAACAAATTAAATAAGCGAGTTACCTACCGGAAGAAGCGCCGGTGGTGGTGGGTTGAAGGGTAGGGTTGTTGAGGGCGGCGGCAGACATGGTGGAGGTACGGCGTGAATGTGAATGGTGGGAAGTTTAATGTTAATGTATTGGGATCGGGGTGTGGGTGTGGGAGTTAAGGTTGTGTTTGTGTTTGTGTTTGTGTTTGTGATGATTGCAGCGACTCTGCCGCCAATAACGCCCGCCATGACCGGAGGGCTTTACTTTCCTTCAGGTGTTAGATTGAATTTGTCAAAATAATAATGTGCGGTTGGAAAGTATGATGACGAGGCTTGCTTTCCGATTCTCGATGCGTTGCATGTGGATCTGGTTTTTAGTTTGTTTATTAAAAGTACAACTCAAATTTATGTCTTTCCTTTCGTCATGTTTTAATTTGAAACATTTTGTAAATGTTTTTTGGAAAAAGGTAACTAAACGAACAAACGAAAGACGTTTTGTGGTTTAGAATCATAGATGACGAGGATTATTATTATTCCCGATTGGATATTCGGACATGATAAAAAATAAATGCCCCACGAGAAAACTAGATTACAAATAGCTAGAAACTTGTAAGACTTTTCCATTCGAAAACTAACACAAGAATATTGGTTGGTTAAGTGAATACAAAATAAATATTCTATCACTTCAAATTAACTAACCTCTGGGTTTACCCTTTCTAAATGTAACAAACCACAATATCAAGAGGTGTAAATGAACCGAATCAAATCAAACAAGACCTTGTTCGTGTTTGACGGCTAAGTTTTTGTCAAACAAACATACAGTTCATGAATACTCTATCAAATGAAAATTTGTGTATGTTTTTGTTCATTAAGGAATCAAGCTTGTTAACATGCTTGTGACCTGTTTAGATTTTTAAGGAATCTTATTCGACTTACCAAAACTTCCTCTGATGGAAGTAGTCTAAAGTCATACTTACATACATACGACGTTTCACTCCTGCTTGTTAGAACCCGATATTATATTTTTAATGGATGTTGTGATTTGTTTTTTTTTTCAAGTATGTTATGGATTTGTGTGTGTGTTTTCTTTTTCAAACATGTTATGGATTATGTATTAATAAAGACTTTTATGCTTATCTTGAAACTTTTTGTTTCATTACACATGTTTATTTATTGTCTTTAAACATCAGATCTTGACATGTTAACCAGTTACTAAACAAGTTAGCGATCGTGTTTGGAAATTATGTTTCATGTTCGTGTTTAGTACCACCGGTTATCGCGCCATGTTTGAAATATTTTGACAGTCCTAGACTATCTCCAATGGGTCCTTAGGAGATAAATCCATGGAGTAGAGGTGCACAAATCGGGTTTTTTAAATACCCGGGTTCGGGTATGACCGGGTATTGAAAAATCGGGTATTGGCAATACCCGGGTCGGGTTCGGGTCAGGGTATTGTCTCTAAAAACCATACCCTATGCATTGGGTTCTAGTCGGGTATAGAACCGGGTATTCTAAAACCGGGTATTTGAATACCCTATTTCCTGGTATTGAATAAACCCTATTTTCAGGTTTTTTTCGGGCTCTTTCCCTGGTATTTTTCGGATATAGATTGGATTTTTTTAAGAGGTTGCACTTTTTAGGGGTATTTTCGGGTATTTTTCAGGTATTTTTCGGGTAATTTTTCGGATAAAAATAGGGTCCTTGGAAAACCCAGGTTCGGATATCGGAGAAACCCGGTTCCGGGTATGGAACCGGTTCCGGTTTTCGGGTATTATCGGGTATAAACCGGGTATGGGTTTTAGTACTAAAATGCATACCCTATCCGTACCCTACGGGTAGGGTCGGGTACGGGTTCGGGTATCAAAAACCCGGGTATTAAAAAAACCGGTTCCGAGTATTTTTTTCGGGTCCGGTTCCGGGTTCGAGTTTTTTGTGCACCTCTACCATGGAGGCCCTTAGCATTAGAAGGTATTACCCTTAGGAGAAGTGTCCTTATGAAAAGGTGGGCCCAATGTAAAAAAAAGTTTTATATAAATATTGTGTATAACGGGTAGGTGTTGAGATGAAAATTAAATAGGCTTTTTATAAATGTTGTGTGTAATGGGTAAGTGATGAGGTGGAAATTAAAGAGAGTAAGGATATTTGTAGCGTTGAGATGAAATTGAGGTTTTTAAGGATTTGTAAAGATATTATGTGACATATGACGAGATAATTAATGGCGCACTGCACGTAGCATTAGAGATAGTCTAAGAACATTAGACCATTTCCATTCACAACCTAATTCAATCTTTATTATAAAACTAATTTTTCTATACCACCTATCCAACCCAACCAAACCCAACCAAACCAAACTTTTCACACTTTTTAGCAAACCCAAAATTCACTATTTTTTTATTAAATAAATATAATGTATAATTGCTATTTTTTTTATTAAAAGTGGCTAGAATTATAAAAAAAATTCTTTTTCTAAAAATAAACATTATATATTCAATTTAAAAATGTTTTAAAAAATTATATTCATCAGACATACGTAAATAATTACTATTAATTTTATATCAAAAATATTTTTTTTAAACTACCTCATTATTAATAAAAATTATACCGGCATGTTAAAAAAACAATACTATGTTTTTAGATTTTTTATAAAAATTAATTACTAAAAGTTATTAGAGAAAATCAAATTAGACCTAAAACTAATTATTGTGGAAGAACAAAGAAAGAAATTAAAAGCATGCCCACTCTATGCTAGCATATGACACCAACATGGTTTGCAAACTAGTTTGCTCTACCAAACCCGTTTGTCATAATTTCAAGTTTTTAATTTTTTTTTAAAATAATGAAACAAATCACCATTGGTTTGGCAATAAGAACAGTCTTATGTAGTAAATGACGTGATAGTTAAAAGCGTACTTAACATTAAAGATAGTCTAATTAAAGTTAGGTCTAAATTGAAAGCTTTGAGTTGAAAGGAGTTATGTAACTTTTCTTTTTAGTTTCCTCTCGTTGTTTCTCTTTGCCGTTTTGCTCCTGGCTTGTTCGGCTTGTTTTTAAGTTACCGTTCAAAATTCTTTTTTTTTTCTTTTAACTTTGAAACAAATCAAAGGCTATATATATCGAGCAAATACTTAGGAAGTGGCCAATGGGCTCCAATCTTTCTTTTAAGGGAGAAATTAAATGGGCCTATTTATAATTTATTCTCCTTTAATCGCCACTATCCTACACCAAACTAGAATCAGGTTTAGTCTTTAATTAAACAAAAATGGGAGCTAGTTTTTCTTTAAAAATATTAATTTAAATTAAAATTAGTATTAGCATTGTTGGTCTCTGTTTAGTTTATACCAATTTGGTTCAGTCCTTAACCCATGACCATAGGATTAGTAGTAGCAAACTAAACCGAGACTAGCAACACCCTATCCACAAGCCGGAGATAGAACCAAAACACCACCGTTTACATCAACCTGAACTCACATCAATTTGACCAAACGTCGACTTATATTTGGACATATTCTTAATCGTAAAATTCCCAGAGACCTTATGTCGCCAATAATATCTTTGATCTCAAAACTTTGTTTTCAAACAGTCTCTCATTACGAGCCTTGCAAAATCCCTAACGTGAAATAATTACTATACTTTGGAAAGCTAACTTCTTCTTATCTCCCAAACCCAAAGTATGATGCAACTTCTAAAGATCTCCAAATGAGAAGACATAAATAGGAGGCACTTTGCACCACGTGTTGGGTTTCAATGGTGATCAGTTAAAATTTTGTTTATTAAAACCGGTTCAATAAACATGATAATAATAATTAATATTATTAATTAACAATTATACGCAGTGGAAAGTATACAATTAATCAGCAGAGAAACTAAACCCGACAGGATCCGGTTACAGACAATACGAGTACGAGTCAAACACTAAATATATAATTATAAACTAACAATATATTTAAGTTTACCTCGGTTAATAAATAACCGGTTGAGACAACGAACGCTAACGAACAGAGCTAGGTGACACAACGAGATCAACAACTAATGGTGGCGGTGCACGACGGCAACCCGACAGCAGTGGTGGTATACGGAAGTTGCTTGAGGCGCGGCCGGCTGTGGCAGACAGCGATGGTGTAATATTTTGGATTCAGCATTGATCTAAGTAAAAAAACACAAAGGTCTCAAATTCAACATATAACAACTAAACCCTCTTTTTCGGAGTTTATTAACACAAATCCAAAACTAAATTCTTGATCTCATGTTGATACATCTTGTTCTGAATATAGAATACGAGTATGCTTATAATAACACAAAAGTTCAAACTTTATTTAAAGTTGGCTTATATTGTTAAAGAAATTGTTTAAAGCTGAAGATTTTGTCATGCTCATTGTCTAAAGATGTTGCCATCATGGAAGAAACACTCCATGGGTGCGTTTTTGACAATCCTAAACAAATTATTAGTATATAAACGATTATTCAAAATCAAATGAGTTATCAACCATAAAGGCAATACTATAAAGGCGATTCCCATTTATAAAAGTTCACTTTCTACAATTCGATGGCTTCCCTCTTCACTAAACTATAATATTTTATAAAAACATACATTCTAGTAATTTGACTGTGAAAGCCAATTAGAGAAATAATCTTGATTAAAAGGGGCCTTTGTTAGCAAATACCTTTATAAAATGGAAAATTGTTTTTAAATAATTCATATTATGTTTTATTGGCAAACAACAGTCCCAAATTTAACACTTGGCTGGTGGTTGTCCCAACTAAAAGTGTATTTGTTTACAACAGTTCGCGACTAATAGAACTCTAACATCGTTAGTTGCAGCTTGCCGGAAAAACGTTTTTGGACGGAAAAATCATATTTTTTGCCGGAAAACTCAATCTTTTTGACCGAAACCTCTTTGTAACCTTGAATCGAACCTTTATGAACATTTTTATAGTAAAAGTCCTAATTATTGAGGTCGTTGGAACCCTGGAACCATTGCTAGAGTCAGTTGGTGTTGCTCAAGTGGTCGTGACAATTGGTTGGTGGTGAGTCAGTTGGTGGTGGTGGTGTTCAAGTTGAGTTTTCCAACGAAAATGTGATTTTTCTGGTGACTTGCAACTAACGAAGTTAGGGTTTTGTTAGTCGTGGACCGTTGTATCAAATACACCACTAGTTATGACCGCTACCACCCAAGTGTTAAGTTAGAATTATTATAGTATTATTTGCCAATAAAATAAAACATAGTTAAGATTATTTAAAACCAATATTACTTATAAAATCAAATTTATCTTTTCAGTCTTTACTTCTTTAGAAAATGAAGGAACCATTGGTAACAACTAGTATATCAACTAACAAGCCAGAGAGTGGAAAAGCCTTTTGTTCTAGCGCAAGGGAACCATAGGCTTTTGGTCTAGCGGGTGTAGAGCTTAATGGAGAAAACACATTACATCATAACAAAGTTTTTGAACTAAAATCATAAATTATCTTAAAACAGGATTCTTAGACCAGGTGTGGCGGAGAATTTTCCAAGGGGTGTTAATCATCTAACTCAGCACGAGGTGGTAGCTCGAAATGGTGTTAAGTGACATGGGTAGGGGCGATGGACGTAGATGGCGGGTCACTTCGTATCGACCACGCACATTCTTACCGGAACACATCATTCTACCACAAGATTGTCATGAAAAATGAAACTATAACTTCATTAAACTTTAAACATACAAGCAATACAATAAATAATTTCAGATATATAACAAAACTTGAGAATTACATGAACCAATTTTACAAATTACTTTTTTTTTTTTTAATCACAGTTCACACAGTAAAAATCCATATCCACCGACACCGGAAAACCACCACCGATGGCACACATTACACTTCCACTTTCTTTCTTTCTTTCTTTCTTTCTTCTAACCTTGCTCTCTCTAAACAAAAGAATTTAATAAAACAACATAATTAATAAGAATCCACCGATCTCTGAATTTAGCTATATTAGAGATCCATCTTAATATCTTGTGTTGCCGTCGTCGAAGTTCCGGGCATAACTGCCGGAGTTATACCGGACAGTCTGAGGGAGTCCGACTTTATCGGATCTAAAAATCTTCCGGATCTCGGATCTAACCTTGTGGAACACATGCCTCCAGCTACCGTTGCTGTTACTAACATTATTATTATTATTATGGTGTTGGTTAAACTCCAGATCTGGACCGAATACGGGTTTCCGGGATAGTATCCAGCCCCACCCCCACTCCCACCAGTTCCTGATGGAACTAGAAGCAGATTCCCCCATTGAAGACACGGATTTAGACCGGCGTAAGGCCCAGGCGGTGGCGGCGGAGATGGAAGAAGGCTGGATCCGTAACGACACGGAGGAGAGGCGGCGGCGGATGACGGAGTTGGGGTCGGGCGAGGCGGGTTGGTGGGAAATGGGGAGAGATGGGTTCCGGTGTAACATGGTAAGGGTAATGGGAAT
Source organism: Bidens hawaiensis (assembly GCF_021521415.1). Taxonomy (NCBI): domain Eukaryota; kingdom Viridiplantae; phylum Streptophyta; class Magnoliopsida; order Asterales; family Asteraceae; genus Bidens; species Bidens hawaiensis. The sequence continues at coordinate 34,027 of NW_027495375.1, read as the reverse complement.
TGAGAGAAGAAAGTTGGAATGGAATTAATAGGGGCTGGGTGGGTGGTGTTATAAGGTGGTGGGATCCATCATGGGAGGTGACAGCTTACTTTGTATGATGTTGTTGTTGTTGTTGTTATTTTGACTTTTTTACTTGTTACTTTGTTTATCAATCATCTTTCTTTTCTTTTGACTGGACCTAGTTGTGGGTTTGAATCTTGCTTTTTAAAAATGACGTTAATGGTCTCACTATTTATTTCCCTTTTGAGTATGTGTTGGATTTTAAAAAGATGTATTAGCTTTTACACGAAATTACCATTTTTACCTTTACTACTAGAAGTTAGAAAAGAGAAAAAATAAAATACGAGTTTTCTTATATTTTCTCTACAAATTTCAACAACACTGATTACAAGTTTACTACAACCCCAAAAAAAACATTTAGTGAAGTCTAAAATATGGATAGGTAAGAAAAAACATTTAGTAAAGTCTAAGATGGATTTCACTTGTTAGTGTTATCCTTTTATCAATGTAGGAAATGACATACATTTTGCACGGGTCTAACAAATGATTCCATTTGATGTGCATGATCCTACTAACGATTTGTTTCTTAATCTAGTCGTCTTTACTTGTCTTGAAATGAGCTTCCATATTGCTCCAACGTTGTAGAAACAAAGAAAGGGAACTTAGGAGTACTCATCATACTTATAAGAGTCGAATGCAACTAACATATACAATGCATGTATGAATATGCATGTAGAGAGAGATGGATTTTACGACATATAAATCGGAGAGTTATCCTTACACAAATGTCTGGATTTTACCTTTTAAACTCTATAACTCAATACTAATATTTATATTCAAGAATCATGTGTTGTTTTCCCGTTCTCATGTGCTTGCCAATTGGCATGTGAGGAGATCTTAGTGGTCGAGATATTCATTAGACAAATTCTTGTAAAGGTAAGGGAGATGGCATGCATATCTAATTGACATCAAATGGCTTGTAGTCTAGCGGTACAAAATGTGTAAAAAAGTGTTTCTCCCAAAATAGTTGAAGTCTCATGATGGACAAGGTGTAGATTTAGAAGGTGCGTGAGTTAACAGTCTAAAAACTCGATCGACACGGTACCCCCTGCCTTGCTTCCCTTGATCGTGTGAATGAGATATGTTTTTTAGATGAATTACCATTAGTATATCCCACAAACTCTACTTGATCCACAACAGTCCCACACATAGGTCCAAAAGTAGTTTAACTTTTTGAGTAACAGAATTTGTCATCAACTTCTTTTGACATATAATAGAGAACCTCATTGATAATCTTCTAGATATACTAACGCAAGAGGTGGGCTTGCTCGAGGGCGCATAGTTTCCTGATCGTCTAGTGACGGGTTTAGCCGCCTTCGCATTGGCAGACGCCTTTGATGTGGATTGTGATGCATATATTATTGATGCCATCTTAATTCAACGAGATGCAAAAGATTAATAGATTGTTTTATGGGTTGTGTAGCCCTCTTATCATGCAAGAGTACATATAGAGGAAGACACTACATTACCATCCTTTGAATATATTATTACGCCCTCTAGAAATATAAAGTATCATGTGACGCATGCATGATTTAATAAAATACTTAATTATTTATACATGGATGCTATATTTCCCTATGACTACACCGAAATTAGATAAGCCATATATACATCTTATATAATTAAAAGATCCGGTTCTTGCGTAGGGTCTTGGAAGGGTCCATAGACGCCTAACCCTTCTAACATATAATTTCCAACTTATGAGCACACATTTATCTTGATATGATAGACCATTGCACATACAACTACATAATCACTTTAGTTCATACCCGATATTCGCAAAATCATTTTTACAAATACTAATGCTTTCATGATTCTACATTTGACAACTACATACTAAGCTAGCCAATTTAACGTAATCATAACATCATCCTTTACTAGTAAATCCACAAACTATACACTTAGTACACATCCGTTTCTAAATTACCTTTGAGCCACTAATCTGACTCATGGTGTGCACAACTCTTTAAGCAAATAGTGAAGCCATTAGTGCACACTTCTACTAATCATGAAATCAAATAAAACCTTCATATGGGTTACATCAAAACACACTTTTCTCATGTAAGCTTTCTAACAATTTCATTATTATCACATTCTATACATAATTACCATGTTTTTCATACAACATCACCTTCTAACTTCTACTAGACATTTCATCAAATATTTGACACGTGTACCATATGTAATGCACAAAATACAAGTATCATATGCTTAACGTCCTAATTCATGGTATCAATCATCATGTTTCTTTCCAAAACTCATCGTCATTCATTTATACATAAACATCAGCATAGCAAAGCCTTACGTTTCTTTCAATCAATTCATATAAAACCATACTTACTCAAAAACCAAATTTCTTGAACATGGATTTCCAAATCAAAATCCTCAATAGAGATGTTTACAACATTAATGACACTAGATAAGTGCTCCTAAACATGAATTTAACTACCCAATTCTTCCAATTTGCCAATTAAGGGTAGTTCATCAAAACCCACTAAAATTTCAACCAAGAAGATTTAAGAGATGAATTTGATACTTACTTGATGCTTAGAAGGTGGTGAACACCTTAAAATTCATGGATTATCCATGAAATTTCGAATCTATCATCTTCCTCTTCCTCTTTAATTCACAAGAATACACATACACACTGACACACACATCAACCCAAAAATGGGTTTTCCTCTCCCCCCCCCCCCCCATGTTTCAAATTAAAACATTTTCCGACTTGCCCCCTTTAACGCCTATAGTTTTGTTCTTTATTTTGTTTAGTCACAAGAAATTCATTCCTTGTTATTGAACTTATATTTTAACTAAATTAAATAACTTGATTCTATCATTTCATACCATAACACAAGGGACCAAGCTATCAAACTAAAATTCAAGTTTTGGGACGTTACAAGTCTACCCTCCTTAAAATTCAAGAGGAAGAACTTGAAGTAGAAGAAGAAGCCAAATATGAACCGAAAGGAAAGGGGGTAAGGCGGATCCGGAAATATGGACGAAGAAACAATAAGAGGCGTTAGCGATGGCGTATGTGCATTGTAGTGTAAACAAGATAAAAGGCAATCAACAAAAATCAGAAGGTTTTTGGAAAAAAGTTCTCGCACATTACAATACAACCGTTGGAGGAAAATTCCCTGACCGTTCATCAAGTCCGTCCAAAATGGAAAGCTATGCAAGGGAAGTTGAACTTATTCAATGGCTTTTGGCATCAAGCGGTATAATTTGTTCAGTTTACATACTTTTTTTTTTACCTTTATATGTTGTTATTTTTTACCTTAATATAATTTATACTTTTATTATAGAATCGTTGGGAGTAACGATGCTCATGTTATGAAACAAGCGCTAAAAGATTACCAAAAAAACATCTGGGTGGCTTTCCTCATATTGAGGCGTAGGAGGTGGTTAGTAAACATGAGAAATGGGCCCCGGTACCATTGTTCGGTGAAGAGAGTGGTAGTTCGGGGTAAAAAAGAAAGTCATCAGATTCAGGTTACTACCAAGCGGGTACATCGAATACCGAATTCACTAATGGTATACTCAACATAAACGTAGACCCCTCTTCAAGAAGGCAAAAAAAGAAAGAGATAAAAGATAAGGGACCCGCAACGTCGACCGAAATGTCAATAGCTGGATTTATAGGATTTTGTTAAGTATACATGTAAAACAGCATATATACCAAGGCATTTTGATATAATATACATATAAAAATTTTCAAAATTCTTTTTCTAGTGTATCGCTATTTATAAATAGCGTTCGTTATTCGCTATGTAGTATATAGGTCTCTTGTCGCTATTCGCTATTAACAACTTTGGAAACGAGAATAGTTACGCATCCAGATTAGGATTTTACAATCTTCATTACGTTTTACCGCATTTAAAAGTACACAATAAGCAATCCCAAAAACCAACAGTAGACTAGTTCAACATTTTGCATTTTAAAACATTTTTTGATATGTTTGTGAGTGTGTGCATGTGTAACATTCTCAAAAATTTGGTCCAATTTTAACAAGTTAATAATGATGAAGGACCAAAAATATTCTCAAGACTAGTAAAGGGAAAAATAAGATAAGAAAACAAAACCAAAAGCATATTATGTTAAGGAAATAAGGAAGGAAGTTCATCCCACATTAAAGGAAGGAAGAAAGTGGAAGTTCTTTATAAAAGAGGAAGTTTTCATAGTAATATTGTTATGTGGCTAACCACTCTCAGTAGTCTTAGTGGAGGGTGCTTACTTAGTGGAGGGTGCTAAGCACCCAACGCACGTGCGCGCGGGTGTGGGCGAGGGGCACAACGTGGCGCTTTGATGGCGCACTTCGCATGCTCGCCTTGCCGCTTGAGAGTCGCATTAGTCTATGGACTGAAAATGAAAATTCTGAAAATTTGATTTCTTTACGCGACGCGAAGGAATTGGACATAGGACCTTCGCCCTACACGAAGTAGCCACAAAGTAACCGTGTAATTGAACGACACGTGGCAAGCCTAGTTGTCAACTCACCAGACCTACGGGTTTACTTCGTGCGACGCGAAGGGATGCCTCGCGCTACGCGAACGAACATGATGATGGTCCTTCGCGCCACGCGAAGGAGCACTTTTCTGCCTATAAATAGGCAGCCATAGGAAGAGTTCTCATTCATCCGATCATACTCCGATCACTCACATTACCTCAAAATACGTGCCACGATCCCGACGTTCGTTTCTCGAAGTACGTGCAAGGAAAGGAAGTGTTTTTCGTTTATTCCCTCAATTTCCCACCGACAAGTAGAAGTGTTTCCCAAGTAAAGCCTAGGTATAACCTGTAACCAAGCTATACAAGGTAGGGGTTCTGCCCGATTATTTTATTATAAATGACTTAGACCCTAGTCGGGGATATAGCCCATGCATTGATCATATAATAAGTGAAATATAGATTTCATAAGACGAGGTTATAGATAAAATATCATTCTTTATTTTATATACAGATTTTATAAAAGTTTCTTATAAAACAAATGAAACTCGATATATATACGTTTCTTCATGAAGAAGAAACGTAGTGTATATATGATGAACAAAGAAGAGACTAGAGGTCCTTATGTTTTATAAAGAAATGATTATCAAGGTAAAGGTTATGAACAAACTAAAGGTCTGAAGCTAGATCGTTGATCTAGTATTTATAAAACTTTATTCTCGTACTATAGGTCCGAGGTAACAAGAAAGCATAAATCAGTGAGACACACTAACCAAGAACAAAGGCGAATACGTCTTAACTCTTTACAAGCAAACTTTTATAAACGAGTCCTAGAAATGTTGACATGGGATTATGTATCCCTAAAACTTTATAAACAAAGGTAATCGCTGGCTCTCAGGCTATCGTATTGATGGTTTGGTTAATATCACACGCTTAAAGGAGTTAAAAGTACATGGTTTTATCTTGTTTCATGTCAAATATATGTACTTTGATGGTGTGTTTGTGAATTGTAGGTGTTGAGGATAAAGGACACAAAGATGCGGATTTAAGCATTTTTAAGGTCCAAGAGATTAAAGAAAATTTGAGTTAGGCGTACCCTACGGCTACCTGGTCGTACCCTACGGCTACTGGACATCTAAACCGTATCCTACGACCTTGTTGGCGTAGGGTACGGCCCTGCAGTTTCGATCCGCGTATAAGAGTCGATTTGGGTAACTTTTTCAACATCTTTGACCATATGATTGGGGAGATTATAAGAGCCGATTTGGGTAACTTTTTCATCATCATGAATCTTCCATCTATCATCTTTGAATCAAGAATCAAGAAGCAAGGTCTTTCATCATCAAGGTTCACCATCAATTGAAGATTTCATCTTTATTATTTGTAAGAACCATGTTGAACATGTTTAGCCAATTTCTTTTGATCAACCCGGGTCTAGGGTTTATGTTTGCATATTATAATTTTGATTTGTGTTTGTTGGATTTAACTTTATACGCTTCATCATCTTTGTTGAATAACTAAGGTTTATATGGTATTTTTGTATTTGAAGAACAAGGTTATTATTGTTAAATCTATTGTCAATTGTCCGTTTTTGGTGTTTACATAATCATATACTAGCAATTGGTTTACGGATTTCATATTATATAACTTGATTTTTACTAAGACAAATTCCTAGCGTGTGTTCCTTGCCCGGCTGTACATCGAAAGGTCAATATGGCCGGAATCCTCTGTTTTGCAATTATCCTTTGTTACACTTATTTACCAAATTATTTCTAAGTAATTTCCAATTAACAAACCCAATTAAAGTATAATTTGCTACATAGCTTGAAGCCTGGGGTGGTCATTTTTCCCAATTCTTGTTTACATCAATCAATTAAAGTTACTTGGTCACTATTTGACACTCGTTTTCACATTTACAATCAACTCACTTTATTTTTATAAATCAATTGGATCAACTTGTTAGTTCATTTGCAATCTAAATCATATTTGGTCTATACGACTACTCACAAAGCTTCATAATAATCAATTAAATTTAGGCCACTGACCACAAACTTTTCGTGGTTTGACACCATTCTTACCCTAACTAGTTTAAGGTATCTGGGACACACATTTTCTCTATCCTTGACCGGTCCGACGACGACCGATCACCTATACATTTGTCTGGATCCTTCCATATGTGGGTAGATGGTGGGTACATGTACCACGCCTGATTATGCCTCCGCCACATTGGGCTAGACCTACGATGTTCGAGTGGGGATAATCTTGTGTATATAGGTAGTGGTTACGATCTCGAGCGTTGCGGTGTTCGTTAAGCGGTTTTGAGTTTAGCTGAAGTTTATAATAGTAATTCAGACTTTCAAAACTTGGTTACTTCCTAAGCCACGTTGGGCCGAGGCCTACGATGTCTCGAGGGGATGATTAAGTATCAAAATGTTTTGTGTCAACGTGTTTACCAGCATGTGTTGCTGACGTATTTTATAAATTGTTTTATTGGTAATGAAGAATAGGTGATTAGAGATGGTGACTAACCATTAGATGATCTGATGGCTCAGAAGGAGATTTTGATATTAAAAATAATGTAATTATGGTTTCTTAACTTTAAATACTTTTGTACCAACAATCGGGTGTTTAATCCCCGTCTTTTGAATATAATAATATTTTAATCAAGTTTTCCGCTTTACAACCTTAAACTTTGATATATTTATATAAGATGTACCAACTTGTGGTCACACGCCTAGGCCTTAGATCGGGGTGTGATAGGCTGGTATCAGAGCCATCGATGTTAGCGAATTAGGTATGTAATCATACCTAAGCTTTGACTAGGGATACGTTTCAATATTTTATTATATTTTATAGGGATAAGATAGGTTGGTATTTTTTCCTATCCCTCATTTTTCTAATCCTAATAGATGTCGTCATTCAAGAAGTACATGGGAACTTTTCATTAAAAACGTAGAATGGCAAATTTTCCAGAACCCGTTATTCCCGATCCCATCGGAGATGAAAGTGATAGTTACTATACTGATTTCTTCAGCCAGGACCGGCCAGTTGTGCCTATTATACCCCACGGAAGTTAGCCCATTTCACCCGAACCTACAAACATGAGCAACCACTCAATTAACAATAACCGTAGACCGCCTACTCCACCAATGCCCATTAATCCAAACCGCAACTCTAATAAAAAACGAAATTCCACTTTGCTAAAAAAAATGATATATAAATTCTAAAGTAGGATTAGCGTTATCCACTTTGCTAAAATATACAATTCTATAGGGATGCGGGAACATGAACATGAACATGAACATGAACATGAACATGAACATGAACATGAACATGAACATGAACATGAACATAAAAGTTATAACTTGTGCATCTACCTATGTTCGTATTATCATTTTAGTTATGGGTGGAATTTGTAGATAGAAACTAAGACCATCACCAATGCAAGGTGATAAATGGTTTTACAAACGTACCTAGTCAGCTACCATATCAGATTTCCACCAATACACAAAAAATACACATTTTCTCTCCAATCCTACAAGTATATTTACCAATACTTATATTTTCACATCATCACCACTTTTACATTTATTTTTAATAATTAAGTTATTTCTATCAATATATATATATATATATATATATATATATATATATATATATATTCGCAATATTTATATCGGACGTTATAAAACAAAACATTAAACTTGTAAACACGAACATTAATATATACGTATCTTAAACTTTTGTATTATTTTATTTTATAAAAGTAGCATTAATAAACTTATGTTTTAAAATAACAACGTTACATTTTTTTTTTATTTTGTACAATTACTATATTTGAAATGAAAAAAAAATGATATACAAGTCACCATACCTTATAGTGTACAACTTATTTATGCATCTACCTATACTATTAAAGTAAGACAATATTTTTATGTCATTCAATTAGATCCTCCACATAAGCTGTCAAGTGTATAAGTTTTCATTTTTATAATTTCCCCTTGAATGAATGATAAAATAAAAAATATGTTATTGGTGGGAATCGAACTCATTAACTTGCTTTTAAAATATGAATGTGACTTACCAACTCAACTAGGATGAATTAATCTTAGCCTTCTCTTTTTTTTAATTGTTATAGATTCACAACATTCCATTTTATTTTATTTTTTTGACCACTCGTATATCACACGGGCTCTATCCTAGTATCAAACTAAATTAAAATAAGTAAAGAATAAAACAAATACAAAACAAACACAGGGGCTCACCATCCCACCAAATGCATTATTCTTCCCCAAAAACATTCCACTCAAATGAAAACACCTCCAATGCATTCCAGGTCAAATGCTAAATCCACATAAGCCAAATGCTTTGCATTGGCCATGGTCTAACCCAGAAGTCAACCGTAGCATATACCCCTTAAAAGATACTGTGTGAACCCATGACCGAGGCATTCTTTCGAGTTTATTCAAGTTAACTTTTTTTTTGGAAGGCTAAACACACTCACCACACTACTCCTAAATTAAAGCTTGCTAAAGTTTAAAACTTAGGTCTTCTTCAACAAAAAGCTTTGCTTCTTAACACTGGGCTACAACCCAAATGGCTCAGGTTAACTAATTAACTCATGACCAAATAGCTAATATATCCCGTTTTCAAAGCTGAATGCACATACTCATACAAATTAATTTTCTAAGTCCAACTCATTAGTTTCACTTCAATTCTCAGTTCATATGAAAAGTTAGAAACAATGCATACTTCTTACGGAATTCCTTATACTATTAAATATCATACTTCTTATGCTCAAAATAACCTAATTAATTGATATGCAGCAATGTAAACCCATAAATACTTAAACCAAACAACTAACTGAGGCTGTAACAAACCTGTTTTGTTATATCCTGTTATGATACAAAATGGTAATCGATAGATCAAGAGCTAAAGAATGGTAGCAGAAGAATCACAGAAGAGAAGGAGATTACTCTCAAATTAGCTATTTATTTCCCCTATACTATTTACTACCTAACATTTCCATTGCTAATCCAAGGTAGCAACTTAGGTGGTGTTCTTTGGAACCTATACGGCTATACTTGAGTTTTAGGTGGTGAATTATGTATCCTTTTACTCGGTTTTGGAAGCTCATCGGGTGTTTTTTCTGTATTTTGTCTTGTAACATCCAAGCCGTTAGATACCCAGGTATATAACATCCCTCCTCTATCCCTCTATCTATTTACTAGTTTTCTGGAAGTACTTAAGACCATTGGCCTAATTACACCATTTCCAATCTACATCATCTTATGTATTTGGAAACCAACGCCACTTTTTTTAACACACCCGCAAAATCCCCAATACTACTATATCTACACGTTTGTTCATCATTGTCACTTGAACCCGCACCATTTTAGGAACGACTCCTTTTACAATTGAATGGATACAGTGTAATTTTAAATTTCGGTGAACGAGTGTTAATATGAAGACAACAGTCATGTTTAATCCCCAAAGAAGTCAGAAAAATTAACTTTAAAGGTTTAAAATACTAGTGAACGTCTCTCTAGATGTTTACCTTGTTAATGGCGAATGATATTTGATTAATTCCCAAAGTTGGTTGTGTTTTTCCTTACCGACCCAACCAACAGTCATGTTTAAATGATTAAGTTGGATGGGAGTAATTAAGTTAATTGACGAGTTATATAAAAATCATAAACTTCTCAACAAATATTTAATCAACTTAATTATGTACACATATACGTATGGTTATCAAACTCATGAACTTAAAGATGTAACTAAAAATGGTAATATAGAGATTACTGCTGGATGTAATATCTCGGATTTTTCGTACTCGTATTCGTTTACATGTGACCCGATTCGGGAACATTATTCGGATCTTTATTATTAATAAAATCATGCAATTATAAGTATTTAAGATTGGTATTTTTATTTTGTACCCTTTATGTTCTTAAAGTTGTTCATTCTTTGTTTAAACTTTAAAATAATCAAGAAATAGTCATTTTAGAAAGTTCAAGGACCTATATAATCAAAAAAACAAACTTTTACTCCCTTGCACACGGGGCGCCACGCAGTCACAAGGGTCCAGGCCCGTCTTGCGCCACCTCCACATACCTGCATAGAATCTTTTGTTTATTATGCTGCCTAGTTCGTTTTTGGCACAAAATCGTTTATTTTTGTTTATTATCGCGTGATTTTAGCCCCAAGAAAACTAATATAGACTAAGTACTTGTCCACTTACATTAACCCTTCCTCAAGATTGAATTATGGCTGCACTTTCAATTGATTTGATCATTAAAACTTGATTCGGTTTCTTAAATGAGTAAACTAGCTATATTTGGTTTGTTTTTGCATATATTATATAAACAACACATATTATACCTGCCACAAACTTCCCTAAACCCTAAATAAACATTCCCAGCAGTCACTTGCTTCTGGTTACCATAATATACTTCGTTTTGGCCATTTTACTTGAAGATTCAAGCTTCGGTGGTTGACTTTACCTGTACAACAACCTTTGACTTCACTTTTCGGTTGATTCATTCACTTTCCGGGTAAGTTGTGAGTTGTAAATCATTCTTATATATTCCATAGTCAATATGGTTTTTTTTCTGAATTTGACTCTTACAACTCCTATGTTTGAAGCAAGATGTTTTCTAATTAGGTCACGAATTACAAAGGAGTATCCCGGACCTACACCGGGATGTTGACGGCGATTTCAAATCTCCTCAAGTAGGAAACTTCAATCAATTTCTGAGATTGATGGGTGTTGACGGGTCAATTCGTTTAAAACCCGTTAAAGGGCATAATAGTCAACAAGTTTGACTACTGAGTTTCTCATTCTTCTGGTTGGAACCGAAGTTCGGTCCAGACGACTTTTATTTTTGTAAGGTGATTTTAAGGCTACTAACCAAAACCCGACTTCCGACTCGCTGGTCAGATTCTGGTCAGTACCAGCTCGCTTAAACATTTAAATTATCATAACCGGAGTTCTAGACGTCAGTTTGGAACGATTCCAGGGGCAAAGAGTTCGGTTTTACTCATATTTATTTACCTCAAAGTTTCAGGTTCGTTTGGTTTGTTTCGTTCGACGCATTAGAGGACGATCTGCTTATTTCTTAATCGTCTATTATTGTTTTTATTCGCTTACCTATGAATCAAGGTGAGTTTTTATCATTCCCCTCTCTTTTACTATTTTCGAACATTTTGGGGATATATGCGTGTCACACCCCGGTCGAGGGCCTAGGCGTGACTACCCAGTCGGTACCTGTTTTGTAAATATATATCAAAGTAGCGGGTTCATTTTAACGGAAGTCTTATATATTAAAATATTAATTTACATTGCAAAATTCTTGGGAATTAAATACCCAAGTTTCAGTTACAAAACAGTGTTATATTATTATTACAACAATTCGTATATTAAAAAATAGAGCCATCTCGAGCGATCATCTATCTTCATGACTCTAAATCCTTGTCTATCAGTATCAGTACCTAGTTACCTGCATGGGTGGGAAAAACACGTCAGCTATATGTTGGTGAAATGTTGACTCAATAAAACAGTTTATAACAATCATTAAATATAAATATAGTTTTTTGTTTCACAAACTCAGCAGGAACGCCTGTCATTCCCGGGGTTTGTACCAGTGCCCTACACACACAATTCAAAGGTTTTCCGAGTACATAGCCCCTGTTCGGAGACTACCTTCCCCTAGGCTATGTGACCCTTATGGATAACTGGTTATGACTGACTTGGTTTTGTATGCCAATTATCAGTTATGTATGGATCCAAACACATGTGTATTCGGTCTGAGTTGCTTTTTATTATATATTTTGTATCATAACGATTTTAGAGACATATAATCTCATGCAAACATATATCAGACTCTTTGCAATAAACAACATATCTATTACAAGAGTAAAATCAGTTCAGACAGTAAAAGGTTTAACGTGTTCACCTGTTGTTGTCAGTTCGGTGATATTCAGAACCTTTCCTTTCAGTATTTTATTAACCTATATTTGTAATAGGCATGTATCAGCACCTTGATGGTGTTTCTTGATTAATCAGCAGACCTGAAGTCTGATTAGTTTAGCAGACTTTTGGTCTGATCAGCTGACTTTAAGTCTGATTCAGTTCAGCAGACTCGTAGGTCTGACCTAACCTTAGTAGAGTTATAGTCGTTTATTAAAATATACTTTGTATTTACATATGATGTTTGGGATAGCACGCTTTGGCCTAATAAAGTTTATCACGTTGGCAAACTTCTCCAGGTAAGTAAACGGGTCCCGCAGTTGATTGGGATTTGTATGAATTACTTACCTTAGGCAAGAAGAGTCTACTAATGATATCCCCTTTCCAGTTACTACGTGCCAGTCAAAAATATAGTTTTGTTAACATTACTTCTCATGGAAGCAACATCTTTACTTTAGTAAAACTTTACTTGGAAAACATTTACAGTTTAATGACTATATCCTTAACTAGGTTCTAATAACTATGTAATAAATGAACTTAAAGCATATTCCTACCTTATCAGCTAGTTGAGAATAAGAACTAAGAAAGTCAGCAGCTCAACGTCAGTGTTTCGTTTAATAGATCAACGGAGTGCTGGCAGCGCTTCAGAACCTCGTTTCTTCGCGAAAACAAGCTCTCAGAACCTCGGAACACCTTGGCATGATTCCCTAGGTTAACTATGTGAAACTGAAGGTGAAATGGGATGGTTTGAGCTTGAACCTGTAGCTACCCTTTTATAGTCGAGTTTTGCAACCTATCGCGTAACGCGATGCTTCTTTCCAGTGGCCATTGCGTAACGCGATGCCGCAATTCATGAGATTACGCCACGTGTTGACATGTGGATCTGATTACTTAACATGGTCATCGCGTAGCGCGATGGACCATTTAGTTTGGCCGTCGCGTAGCGCGGCGCCTCCTTTTTTCTTGATTTGTGTGAAACTCTGTCGCATAGCGTGATGGTGTTATTCATATACCATCGCATAGCGCGATATGTCTTAAAATTCAGAATTTTCATTTTCAACCTTCTAACTTTCAGAATTTACATTTTTAGCCAATATTAGATGGGGTATTTTCACGGTGTTACAATACGTACTAGTACTAATATCTAATTCATATTTTCATACTACACATGTACACAAAACTAGCAAACGAATGATTGTGTGTATTTTGATCAAATGTTATTTGCTAATTGCTTATGTGCTTATATTCTATCATTTTCGGAGAGGTCCATCAGAAGTCTAGCATGTCAGTATGATCATACGCCGTCTTAGTAACCAAAGCCCGATTCGCTTGGCGATGGTAAACCGACACTCACAGTTTTATGCAGTCATTGTAGTCATAGCCCGTGTTCGTGAGGCATGGTTAATTGACACACTATTTGTTTGTGGTTTGATTGTTTATTACCGCTTTTATTTCGTTGTGCTTATTTATTTATATTATTATTATATCATGCAAAACTGGTGATAATCTCACTCAACCTAGTGTTGACAAACTCTATTTATTTTCTACGCATATGAAGGTTATCGTTTTGACTTGAAGTTTGACGTTAAGGACATCTAGAAAAGACCTTAGGAAAATCAATGAAGACTATATATAATTCTATCATGTTTAGAATAGTTTATTTGTTTTTGGATTAATTGTTTATGTTTTGAATGATTGTGCACTTAATTGGAAATAATTAATTTAATATATATTGTCATATTTATTTTATGATAGTACCTTGAGCTGTGAACAATCAGCTCACGCCCCGGTATTTCAGCCTTAGGTTGGGGTGTGACACTGGAACCTATTATAAACTAAGTTAAATAAAATAATATGTATGTGTGTACATAGATAACGATGAAACATATTCGAAACTTGTCAATATCGAAATGATCATGATAAAAAGAGGTTTTGAATTGATTTGATTATTCCCCCCTACAAATCAATTCAAACCGAACCGATTTGCTCAAAACTTGATCCTTATTTTTGTTGACCGAACTGAATTGTTTTAAACCGAACTAGTTTGGTCCCAAAACCAATTTTGTGCACCTCCACGTCTATTTGATTATTTGTAAGCACTTAAAAATAAATTTGGTCCTAAATGACTAACTTTCTATTTGACCTGATTCATCAAAACCAGCTTGATCACCTCCAATATGCAATTTTAAGTACAAAAAAACACCCGACGATGCGGATAATTAATAATCACCAAGCTTAATGTTTTTAAAACCATATTTTTATAACTAAACTTTGAATAGCATCCAAATCAATCTTACGGGTTATCTTAATCAATTTCCAATCAGTTAGTGATTTCATTTAAGTTGTATTATAGTCATCATTAGCTGATTCATTAGCAGGTATAATTGCACATTCTCATATTCCCAACAATCTCAAGGGTGATCTAAACAACGCACACAGTAGACCACTAGCATTGCATTGATTCATTATTAGTTATAGTTGCACATTGTTTATTCACATCTCATATGCCCTCATATATCATATCATGTAGTGTCACACCCCGATCAATGAAGGTGGAAACGTCGAGGCGTGACATGATTGCTCATTGCACAATGACACTATAAAGTTACAATATTTAAACAACTCATTTAAATCCATATCATCATAAATAACACAACAATTATTCATACAAAATGCCAAATAGATAGATAAACAAATAACTTGTTCTTTTATTTTCTAATATCCTAAAGCCAAGATAATAAGTTTCTTCAAGTAATCCAATCAAGCTAACATCAAACCTGTAACATTGCATAAAATAGAGTTTGTCAACACGAAGGTTGGTGAGCAATTTTCATAGTTTTGGACAATAAGTATATAGTATAAAATCCACAACTAGTATATAAAAACAATAAATAATAGCAACAATTTAGATAATAAAACCGTCAATAAGAATACATTGACGAACCGTCAATAAGAATACATTGACGACAATAATGAAATCGTCAATAAGAATACATTGACGACACCTTTCTATATGGGGATACCATATATACTCGGAATTAACGTATGATCATACTTTGATGAGGCTACCCGCCTTAGCATTCAAGAATTTGCACATAATCATGTAAAGCATATAACACCAAATCGAGCATTTATTTAAGTAAACATATACAATACGTGTTGTGGTTTAAGACTCAAGTATAAATCATTTGAATTTGAATAAGTATGCAATGCCACCCCCAAAACGAAAGATGGAAAACGGGGGATGAAAAAGTACTCACATTAACAAGTAACTTGAAAGATAGTGTCGTGAATAATCGGAGAGATCGGTTTAACGAGCAAGACCTATATTAAACGGGTCTCGTGTTAGTAAGTAGTCTTGGAAGGGTTTAAAATAAAATACATGACAAATAAAGTAAATAAATAAAGTTTAGGATTTAAAATGTAAATATTTGAGAAATTAAAGAAACGAGTTTTGTAAAATAAGTTTACTCGAAACCGGGTTTCGGTATTCTATTCATTAGTTTTTTTCTTTTTTTACTCAACCTATGTTAAGTAATAATGTGGGTTAAAATGCGATATTGCAAAACCCTTGGTTATAAGAATACCAAAACGAGGTTTAAACGAGTGTTCGGGTTTGTCGGTTCGAGACTTGATAATTGACCAAGCTCATAGTTAACTTCCCAAAATAATAAATGTTATGAGATAACTCAATAAAATCAAAATAGACTTAACCAAGTATGTAGTTCTATTGTGAAGAACCTTAACGTTCGTTAAGCGAGTATACGACCTTATCGGTTCGAACTTGTTATAAGATCAGGTTGGTTACCGACATGCCAAGTATGTTTAGAAATTAACTAAAATTGATTTAAAATATAATCTTGAAGAAAAATATGAGTTTTGGTGGCTAAAAACACACTTGTGTGTCTTAAGCGAGTGAACTCGGTTTAGTTCGGTTTTTGGTTCGGTCCTCGACTCGGAATAAGACCGAGGATGGTTACCACATACCCAATTACCATGGAACTTGTAAAATAACTTATAAATAATAATACTCAAGTTTTACATTCAAAAAGTTAACAATAAAGCTTTTAAACAAAAGTTCGGTTTTTGATTCGGTCCTTGACTCGGAATAAGACCGAGGTTGGTTACCACATACCCAATTACCACGGAACTTGTAAAATAACTTATAAATAATAATACTCAAGTTTTACATTCAAAAAGTTAACAATAATGCTTTTAAACAAAAGTTCGGTTTTTGGTTCGGTTCTTAACTCAGGTTGAAACCGAGGCTAGTCACCACATACCCAATACCATGGAACTTGACAAATATGAACAATAAACTAAAATATGTAGAAGTTAAGCAAGTATAACAAGTTATATGGTTAGATTTGTTAAATATATAAACAAGGACTACAAAGTCCTCCATGTAACCTTGCCTTACTAGCCCGACATTTCAACCGGCCGAGACCGGAGAAATGAAAGACCGAAGGTAAACAAGGAGTGTATATTATATATATGTTGTAACATCAAGCTTTAAGTATTGAGAAGTTAGTTAAAATGAAAGATTAGCTTATGAAGAACAACCTTAGAATTCAAGAATTTGAGAGAGAAATGAAGAAATGAGCAAGCACAAATGAAGAAGATGGGTGTGTATATATAGGGTAAGTTGAATGGGTCTTTCATAAAGGGTGTTTCATGAAAATGGGTTGGTTATAGACCCAAGAAAGCACAAACTACAAATGGGTCCTTCAAGTCTCCATTTTGGTAGTTTTAGTCCCTGGAGTTCGTTTTGAGCGTTTTCGGGGAATTTTAAGAACCGAAAAGGGTGTTTTTTTATCCAACAACTATAAAACAAATATTTAACATACAATTCATCATTTTGATAATATCGAAAGGTTCGAGATACAAAACGGGTCGAGTTTACATTAAGAATACAAGTATAAAATAACCCGAAATTGACAAATGTCACATGTAGTGAAGTTGCACTTTATAAAACAAAATCACAAAAGCATTATTGTCTGATTAAGTCCCATACCTACTATATTCAAATATACCCTCATCTATCATATCGTGTAGTGAAGTTGCAGTTCAGAGTTTCCTATATTTGATCCAACAGCTCTTCCAAAAATATGTCTTGCACGAGCCTCCTAGGGAAACCAATCTGGAAGCCTATCCCGTACGCCGTACGGGATACGCAGGCGTGCTAGTGGGGGTGATGGCGGGGCTGATGGCGGTGGTGATAGTGGAGGTGAATCAGGGATTGATACCACGTAGTCCGGTGAAGGTGGGTTAAAATAGTTGGGAGACAGGGGGTTAAGGTTGTATGTGGATGAGGGGGGTGGGTTTAGGTTAGTTGAGGTTGAGCCAATCGATTGGTTAGGATGATTGTCGATGTCATAAAAGAGAGAGGCAAGCTCTTGGTTAAGACTGCGTTCCGGTGTGACGTGAGTCTGCTCATCTGTCAACAGCCCTCAGCGGGGTCTTTGCTGGACCTGCTCGGAGCCACTTCTGAAATAAAAACATGTTTACCCTTATTAAAACATTCTTTATTCATATCTCATCTACCAAATCATGTTGTAAAGTTGCAGTTCAAAAAACAAAAACACAAAAGCATTCTATGTCTAATTTAGTCACATACCTGCTATATTCCGGTGACTGATGATGTGATATAGGATTCCACACACCAGTAACGGGGAAAAAGAATCATCTGGATTGTTAGTGTGGTCTAATGTAGGTGGCTCAGTGGCTTTCTCTATGGATCCAACATGTGTTGTGGACGGTGGAAGTAGGTGCGATAGTGTTGGTGAGCCTCCGAAAGAAGTAATTAAGACAATTTAGCAGATGCTATGTTGATGTAATGAATACAATATTCAAGAACCAAAATTTGGCACTTTTAAATATCCATATAGAAAAGTTGATTACATGTTATCATGATCATATTTGTGTTTATTTCTTTCTTTTACAAAAATATATTACAATACATACATGGATACAACTTCCCGAATTATGCCAACATTCTTAAACCTAGGCCCCAATTGACTACATTGTATGCATACAAATACCTAAAATTAACCTCAAGTTGTCTACGCAGATAAGAAATACCTAAAATTAACCTCACAAGTTTGCGCAAATACGAATACCTAAAATTAACTCCAGGTCGTCTTGCAGATCGTAAGGAGGAATCCGCTTTCAAATAACATATTTTATTTATATTTTTGTTTCTTTTCAGGCATGTTGCGAATGTGGGACCGACCTTCATCTATGCCCTGTCTGTAGGAGTCAGATACAGACCAAGATCAAGCCCTATAAAGTGTTTTGCTTAAATGTGTTTGTCTCAAACGCTATGTCCTGTTCATATTAGCCTACTTTAATATTGACTAGATCATAATCTAGAGAATGCACACACTAGACCACTGACATAGCAACATAGCATTGATTTATTACCCAGGTATAATTGCACATTCTTTATTCATATCTCTTCTATCAAATCGTGTAGATAAGTTGTAGTTCAGATAACGTAAAGCAGATGTCTGATTCAGTCCCCTACCTTCTCTAATCATCATGATGATGACATATACGATTGCACACCTCAATATCATGACAAAAGCATTATCTGGATGGTTACCACTGTCTGAGGTAGACGGCTTACTGGTATTCTGTGTGGATGCAGCATGTCCGGGCTTGACGATGGTTGTGGACGGTGGAGGATGAAGTAGAGGAGGGCGTGGGGGGAAGAAGTGGCCGCTGTGCATAAGAAGAACCTGCAAAACAAGTACTAATACATTTGAGCAGATGCTAAGTTGATGTATCGAATACGAGATTTAAGAATCGAAACTTGAAGGGGAGGGCTTCCTTGGGGCGGCCATGAGCGGTCGTAGTGTTGGTGAATCTACATTCGGAAAACCAGTAACAACTTCAAATACTTGATGGTTTTGGTATCACAACAATTTGCACTCATAGATCTATACAGAAAAATTATTTACAGGTTAATTGTGCTTGCTTCTTTTGTTCACCAAACTGCATACATGGATACAACTCCCCTCCACTATTCCAACTTCCTTAAACACCAGGACCTAGTTCAACACACTTTATGCATTTGAGTAACTAATCCAACCTCACAAGTTTACACAAATACGAATATCTAAAATTAACATCAAGTCGTCTACGCAGATACAAATTAATACCTTAAATTAACCTCAAGTTAGTATGTATGCTCATTCATATCAACATCCATTTCAACTCATAGCTATATCGACTTTCATTAATAGTTCATGAACATGTATAAGACATGAAGGACATCCACATTGTTCATGAACATGTATAAGACATGAATGCATGCAACGTTCATGGAAGATGGGGGAGGTTATTTCTATTCAATGAAAGTGATGGTGTATGTATATGCCTGTATAAAATCAGAGAAAAGTACAATTGCAGATTTTCCCTACAAACCGTCTTTATTTGCTCAATCCCCCCTACAAACCTTTTTATTGCAATAAACACCTTACAAGCCAAAATGTTTCTAGTTTACTTTTTTGTCTCGTAGTTATTTATTTCAGTTGTAATTGTCATGTAAATATGTAATTTACTGCTTTTCTAACTTTTCTATATTGTACTCTAAATAAAATCGTTTTATATTTATTTTATATATGAACTATTTCTGCACTCATTAATAACCTTCTATGTAAGAATGATAGGTAATAACACCGACACTTATTCTCTTCCATATCCATAATTTTTTTTAGATGTAAGGTATTGGGAGCTGAATGTCGCTTAACGGTCTATGGATTTAATTTGCAATTTATAATTTATAATAACTAGTTGAATACCTTCACGCGTTGCGGTGAGAATATGGTCGGAATTTGTTCATTTCATTACGAAATCGATACAATACCGATACTCGATATAACAACAAAAATATGATTAAAAAAATAAATTAAAATTATTTTTAATGAAATAAAAAAACATTGAGTTACAAATAAAAAACACATTTTACATTTCGCACATAAAACTTTCTTTTTTACTAACAACAGCATTTGTGTATAAAGAAAATAATAATAAAAAAAAACAGTATGTTTTCGTTTTATAGTCCCAGTGGTTTGCCATTTTTTCACCTTTAGTCCCCATCTTTTTAAAATAGCATGTTTGTTCCCTGTGGTTTGCTCTCGGGTAGTCCCTACATTGGATGAACATTAAGTTATTCAGTTAAGTGTATGTGGAGTTACAAAAAGGGCCCTTACTATTAAACCTAAAAATAAAAAAATAAAAAAGAAAATTAATTATATTATAAAAATACTTAGGTAGTGTTTGTTATAGAGGAATGGAAGGTAGAATGTAATAAGCCATCAAAGGAATGAAAAAAAACATGTTTGGTTACCATGCATGAATGGAATGGATCATTCCAATGGAATAAAACTCCTTCCATTTTTAGGATTTTCATTATTTTAGGTATTGGTATTTTTTTTTCATTCCTTCAAAGAATGAAAAAGTCAAAAAGTCAACATCATTATTACTATTATAAAATTATAATTATATTATTATTATTATTATTTTCTAATTATAGTTATTATATTATCATTATCGTTTTGTATATTATAATATAACTATTATTATATTAGAACTATTACTACATTATCAATATATTTTATTTTTAAATTAGATGAGTTAACATTTCACAACGCATATACAGTTTAACGATCTCGTTGCAGCACGAGGTCCTAAAAATACTTATTATGAATATTCATTTATTATTAATATTATTTATTTATTTATTTATTATTATTATTACTAATAAAAATATTAATAATGATAAAGTGATTAATCATTCCATTCTTACATAGTAATCAAACATGACAATGGAATGGTAATGATCTATTTCATTCCTTTCTCCATTCCATTACCACGTCCATTCCATTCCCTCATCTATTCCATTACCCCGTACCAAACAATCTCTTTCCTCTTCGTCTCCGACATACGACCAGCGACCAACCCCAACCCCAACCCCAACCCCACCCTCCCTTCCTTCTTCACCATTCACCAACTCAACCCAACCCAACCAAGGCCGGCCCTTAGGGGTGGCAGGGTGGTCGACAGTCACATGCCCGATACCCCGCTAGGCCCGATTTTTTTTGAAAGAAATTATATGTATTTTTATTAAAAACAATATGCATATTTAATGTTTAAACATAATTACATAACCACTAGTTTAGTCTAGTGGTAAATGGTATTACTCACAACCAAGTGGTTGTGGGTTCTAGCCTCATTTGAGACATTTTTAATTTTTTTTATATACAAAAGTTTTTTACACAACCTAAATTATAACCAAGTAAGCCTATATGAAAATTAAACTATTTAAACCCAATAAAATACTTCTTTTACTTAAGGCCCAAAAAATATTTCGTCTTCGGCTCAAAAATTTTTTTGTTTTCTCGAAACCGGCCCTGAACCCAACACTCCCTTCTTTTCTGCTCTTGAAAAAAGAAAAACGATTTAGTGGTGGCGGTAGGCCACGGCGGTCTATGATGACGGAGGCGGGCGATTCAGCCTACAAAGATGAAGGTGTGTGGTGGTAAAAAGATGGAGATTTGCTGTGTTCGGCATCAAATCAACTCAGGTCCGCCGTTGCACCACCATCACCCTCCTCCAACAGCAGTCTAATGCTCCGACAACACTATCTCATCATCTCTGACCTCTTAATTAGGAGAATCTGGTACGCACTAATCTCTTGTTAATTTTGTAATCTATAAACCTAATTATGAGAAAAAATGTTAATATCATTCATGTACCTGTTAATATCATTTGTGTCGACTTGAAACCTGAACCGAACCCGTTCCAATCTCAAACCCGTTTCGTGTCGATCCGAAATCTGTCACATTTCCTTAGGACACTAACCTACATCGATCAATTTTCTTGAATATGCCGACCCATTTTGACCCAAAAATAACAAAATGAAATTTCAAATGACTCATTTTGACCCATTTAGTTAAAATCTCTGACCCAAACCAACCCATTTAATTTTTAAATCAACCCAAATTGACCCATTTAAAATGGTTTGGATCAAGATTGCCATCCCTACCCGCACGTGACATTACACATTTTTTACTTTGTTACACACTTTATGTTCATGACACTAACATCATTAGACGTGGTGTAAAGTCATAAACGTAATTTAGATAGCGAACGCCATTAGAAATAGATAAAAAGAAAATGAGAGTGTCGTCGTGGTGTAAAGTCGTAAAAGTAATTTAGATAGTGATATAAAGTCATAAAAGTAATTTAGCATTAACGTAGTTAGGCATAGATAAAAGAGAATAATAATGTGTCGTAGTTCGTTGTGTGTAAAGTATTGAAACACAATAAGGTGTCAAGTTGTTATTAAGTAGAAATTAAGTTTGGAGGGTCGAAGTTGTGAATTACCAAAAGTTAGAAGTGAATGTGTAACTTACTTAAGTGCGGTTTGTTTTTTCAGAGGTAAAATGTCTGTAATCCGTGGACCACGTCTACATGCATCTGTAGAGGAAGAGGTATAGACCAAACCTTTGCATTTTATAAGAAAAGGACAGTTTGTTTTTTAACGTCAGCAGACTGCTAAACAACAACATTTATTATACCTAAAATTTTTACAAAATTTCTACAACAAAAAAACTAATACCTAAACAAGCAACAACACTCGTTATATATAAAATTGACATGATTTGTTCTTTACGTTTCCAAATGTTACACCTTTGTTCTATGATCATAACCTAGTTCGTGTTTTTTTTTCCGTTAAAGTTAGGTCATGAATGTGAGCAAATTGGCCATTTTAAGTTCTTTTATGACTTGTGAAAATCTGATTAAAATTGAATCAATAAATTAAACTTTCAATTTGAATACAACATATCATGAAAGAAAGAAAGATCTATAAATCTCTCAGCAAAAAATATAATAACAATAAACAAATGTTCTCGTCAAACACCCCAAGCATCTTCCTACAGTTTTCCATCTCCATCCTCACCTTAAAATCCAAGAAAATAGATAACTCTCACTTGCATAAACCCATCTTTATTTTCATAAAGTCTTGGTTCTTTCTCTTCATAAACATAAAATATATCTTCAACATTCAACACCTCAGTTAGCTTTTCACCACCCAAATTCGCCATTAGTAACTCCAAATCATATCGCTGGAGATTGTCATCGTCAACGATGGTGTTTTGGTGAAGGAGAAGGAAAGGTGTGTACTTGATAATATGGGATAATGAATCGCCCAGAGAGAATGAGAGTAAAGGCTGTCAAAACAAACCCTAGTTCGTAGGGAGGCTGGTAAAGACGGGGGTGGCCGGCAAAGGCGGTGGGGAGGCCGGAAGAGGTTGGGGGGGGGAGGAGGTGAAGGGGAGACCGGCGGTAGGGTTTTAGCAAGAAGAAGGAACCTTTTTTAGCGAGAAGAAAGAACAGATGGATAATATTGAGAAATGGATAGAAGATATTTTAAGTGGTTGGTCAAAGTTCTAGCAAAAATAGAAAGCGTAGAACCTTTTTAATGCAATGTCTTCCAAAAACCAAATACTCTACAGACCTAAACGTTTGTACGTGGTCTGCGCGACGCGGACAAAAGAGTTCTTTAAGACTTTTTATGAAAAAACAAACAGCCCCTTAAAAAAGAGATCTTTTGCAATGGAAGTGTAAAAATGTGTTAAACTTTTATATACTTGAAACAAACACACCTAGGTGCAATGCATTGGCAGCAGTGGTTGCGGTGGCAGTGGCATGACATTCATGACAAAATTAGGTATATCCTAACTACTATGTAAAGAGTAAACGATTAACTGGACGTTACTGTTTATGACTCAGATATATTGGGGGGGGGGGATACAAGTAATGTATGTATAATAGTAACTAACATAATGATATTAAAGCCCTAGTATGTAGAAAACTAGTTAGACGGAAAGATTTCCGGTTAACAATACGCTATAGTATTAAATGCAAACGCTAAGATCAAAACAAGCATTGTATCATCCGTCAAGCCGAAAAAGACTTATGAAATACTTATTTAAGATGTTTTAAGTAAATTGTAAAAATATTTTGAAATTTTACAAGATAGTACGTTTTTATAATTTGCAAAATTTAGACGAAAAACACTCGTTTTTGCATTGTTTACCACACCCGAACTAATTTTTTTAGCCAAAAACCAAATTCGCGCTTAAAATGAACTCGGGAATTATCGTGCATGCGCGGAAAATGAGAAAAAGAAGGAAAAAGAAAAAACGGGCCTAGGAAACCCCCCCCCCCCCCCAAATTCCGATCGGAATTGATGGCCCCCGTCCCCTTTGTTTCTTCTCATTTAAACTTTCCCAAACCCCCATAGTTCAAATATATCCTGCATCATCATTTGGACCAACTCTTTCTCCATCTTTTTCTATAAAAAACTTGAGGTAAAATCTTAATTTTGTTGAGTTTTGATCTTGTTTTTAATCAAGGATTAAAGTTTGATTAAGAAAATTAGTGTTTAACCATAAAAAACCATTCAGAATAGAACAAAAACAGTTTTGGAAGCAAAACATGAGTATTAAATTGAGTCAAACTTTTTTTTTTGTGAAAAACACGGATTAAAAGGTTTGAATTGCGTTTTTACAAATCAAAAACTCGATTTAGAACCCTAAATAAAATCATATGTTACAAGGCTTGATTATTGATGTTACATGCTTGATTTTATTTTACTTGGCATGCATATATACTACCTAGCTAGCCAAGACCCTGGAAACGCGAGATAAAGGCATAAACAAGCAAAAAACGCAAAGGTATTAACCGAAAAGTTCGTTTAGGGGCTGTTTGGGTCTAGACTGTGACATGCTTATTTTTAGCTCATGAACATTTTCAGGGATATTATTTACTATATGAATAGGTTCCTGTTCAAATTTAAGAATTTTTCAATAAACTGAGAATTTTTGGTGATTTTATTACTATTTATTGGTGATTTATTATGAAAAATAGCACACTAGCTTGCAAAATTCTGAAAATTTATGGATAACTCAGGTAAGCCAGTACAAGACTACACATAAAATTTTGAGTCTATTGGATAATCCTAGCTATAGTTTCTAGATTCGTGTTTAATTGAATTTTAACAATTGGTTATTGCTCAAAAAGGTATTTTAGCTAACTAGTTTGATTCTAGAAATTTTACTGGGACCTTTTGAAGTTATTTTGACTACTCAAAAAAAAATAATGGGATTTTTCGTGTATAGTTTGGTATAAGCGGACGAATTATCGTTTAAAATAACATTTAAACTGAACTGTTATAAATTAATAAATTAATTAATATTTTCAAAAATATTTTTTTAAAAATCTACACTTAATAATTAGCAAGTGTATAAATTTTTGTGATTTAAACATTTTCGGATAAAAAGTTGTACTAATTTGAAAGTTAAACAGATATAAGTTGTGATAAAACTGGCAACGTTCTGATTAAAGAACATGCTGGGATATCAAAACAACAAGAGTGGCAAAATTTCATAGTTTTGGATAAATTTAGTTAAATCGAACCTTTTGAAGCAAATTCGGACAATTTGGGTGAATTGTGCGCGTTTTTATAACTTAGTCTGTATGAAACGGAAGCGGATCCTGTAACGAATCCGGACACCTAAACCCTAATTTATCTTCATAGTTTGAGTCAGTTTATCAAATAGCACGTTTACTCAAGTTTATGTGATCTTATCTATTTTCAAAACGCTTAAATGAACAACTTTGTCCGGCACGTAAACAGTGAAACTGAGCCAAAACCGATTTTGAACATTAGACATTGTACAACGTCACAATCTAATAATACTGATGTGTTTCTACCTTTCTGGGTAAATAGCTATGCCCAAACTAGATATATAACCCAATTCAGTTTAAATTAATATTAACTGTATAATACCGATTTTAGGAATCAGATTATAAACGAGGCGCACGAGCTGTAAACGTATATTGTGCTGACTATATCGCTATGAGGTGAGTTTCATGACCCCTCTTTTTAAACTGTTTTAATGAATACCCGGGGTGAAAAACATGTTTACACACACACACATATAGATGAAACGCATGGGAATGCATTATGATGTGAATTATCTAAGTGCTAACACACGAAAATGCCCCACAAACACAAGTGATTAACTATGGGCCTGTGGCATGTGAATTGTATTTTCAGTTTGAGGAACCCAATTGAATTGGCATGGATTGCCATGACACTATTGCAATTGCACATGACCATATATTTATACATACACGCTATGTAGTATTAAGCATAGCTACTCGGGGCATGACGTTGGTAGTGGAGGCCACGAGATTGATGTGGGTAGTGGAGACCATGTGGTAGCAACGTACTGTCAAGGGTTCATTTGTGGCTTAGTATAATTACATCGTATATGTATTATGATTATTACGGATATGCTTATTCGATTACGCTTAAAATTTGTGAAACTCACAAACTATTTGTAGTTGACCATTTTTAACATGCTTTTCAGGTATACCGAAACTGGAATGAGACGTTTGTATGCTATATGTTCAAGTTGTGACCAATACTATTGTAGATAGATGCAAGTATGCTAGTAGAAAATAAAACGACTTAAAGAACTGGCTCATGTTGTGATACACCTAGTATGTAACTGGAGTTAAAATGATGTAGTATGATGTAAATTAGTTTGCTAATTTTTATTAATAAATAATATGGTTGATACCAGATGTGTCTGTTACATTCTCTTACGCTTACGCTATTGCTAGTTGGGGTGTAACAAGTGGCGATAACGAAGGTTGTGTTATGGACAGTGGTGACAACGAAGGTGGTTTGTGTAGCGACGATAGCAGTGTAGTGGCTGCGTCTGTGACGATGATGTAATGGTCAACATTAGGTGGTGGCGACAAAAAGTGGTCGCAAGTGTTGCTCGCCCATTTAGACCTCTTAAGTTATCAAGTGTTATAAAAACATCCAATTCAAACTCATTGATTAATTGAGTTGACACATATAAACTCAAATATATAATTTCTTTTTACTAAATTCAATCCATCCATAGCTTTCATTGCGAGACTTAATTAAAGGGTTTGTTTGACACTTGATTAGACTGTTCAAATGTACATCTAATTCAGACAGATGTAAGAGCGTTTGGCTCGTTTAAAAAACGCCTAAGAATGAATGCTTGAACCTCTTATTCGATAAGCGGATTTTTGTTACCGAATGAAAAAGAGGCTCGTCCAGATCTCCCCAATCAACATAACACAAGAGTAGAAACGCCCAATCAGATAACCAAACCATATTTAACCATTTCATAATAACCGTGTGACACCCGGTAAATTCCCAATCCCTTAAACCAAGTAATCAACCTAAATATTAGGTAATTATGTTATATGCGCCTTGCGCGAGCGCGCCATATTAGAAACAGCGCGTGCATTTGTTATGTACGCCCTGCGCAAGCGCGCCATGTTAGAATCAGCGCGTGCATTTGTTATGTGCGCCCTGCGCGAGCGCGCCATGTTAAGAACCAGCGTGGGCATATGTTATATGCGCCATGCGCGAATGTTTTGGCTTTATGTTTTCATATACCTTAACGTTATGTTGTCTAATGGGTTGACCATCCCACATGATGCTAAGGCGGGTGCATCCTAAATCGTTTATGCGCGTGCGGAAGGGAACTAACCTTTCCGCATGGCGGGAACATTGAGAGCTAGTTTGTCTGAAGCTCCAAGATGGAATTGACTTCAACATAACTGATCACTATGTTGAAATACCAAAACCACCTGGAGAATCTACAAATGAAACTCAATGTCCCTAACTGCGAGAAGGTTACGTGCCTACCCGCAGCAAAGAAATGTCCTTCACGCAGAAAGCTATGCGCACAAAGCGATACGCACAGAACAGTCTATTCTCCAGACTTAGGGAGATTACTCCCGCCCAAAAGGAAACAGTAGCGTGTTTCAGAGATTTTTCACTTTTTACTGTACACTGACAAAAGTTCCTGAAAAAGCACACTGTAACATGAAAAGTCAACTGTCAGCCACCCTATTCTCACCAACCCCAGACCTGCATGTCCTGACTAAATCAAATCAAATCTTTTATCCACTACTCCACTTTTAAATAAATAATAATAATTTCCATACTTTATCATCATTACACCTAGATATGAAAAGATTACAATCCCCTAAAGCAAGGGATTGTGTTCCCTTGAGTTTGCCTATAAATATGTAACCTAAATTATCACCCAAGCACACTTCAAACTTCTCTCTTAAGAACTGCAAACTTGCACTAAACATCTCCCAAGCATCCGTTATTTTCAATTCCGTTCCAGTTACTAGACCTTCAATTCAAAGGCCAACACCAAGAAAACCCGAATCTCGATTAATCCCTTAACAAGAACCTCAGGTGAGTCTCACAGCCCCTATTCTCACTGTTTTCACTATTTTTAAACTGTTTTCGGGGCGAGGGACACGTACTTAAATTACGATTTATCATGGTATACTTACAAGTTATGTAAACGATTATGTTTAAATTATGTTTCATGATGAGCAATGCAAACGGTTATCTTTGGTTTACGATGTATGTGCGCCAGAATTCGAGTAAGTGATCACTTTACCATTGGAACTCTAAGGGTAGGGACTGCTGGTTTGATCCGCCCACTCGTAGGGGTCGCACCTCTTACACAGACGAGTGCCTAGTATGGTCATGGGGCAGTACTATGGGTTTGAGCCCGCTCGTAGAGGTCGCTCCTCTTACGCAGACGAGCGCCTTGTTTTCCGGCACAACGTCAGCGCGTAACCCGCGGGACGGTATTATTCGCTCGTAGTGGCAGCGCCACTTACACAGACGAGCACGATTTTTCAGAAGTGTCCGCGCGTAACCCGCGGGACAGTATTACTTGTTTCGCTCGTAGTGGCAGCGCCACTTACACAGACGAGCACAGTTCCCAGAAATGTTCGCGCGTAACCCGCGGAACGATTTTATCAGAATATGTTGATAGAACTATGTTTTACCAAGCATGTGTTTTAATGATGCTATCAGAATTATGTTCCAGAATGATTTTTATCAAGATTATGATGCAATACGATTTATCAAGTTACTAAAACTTGTGAACTCACTCAGTTTATACTGATTCAAATGTTTTACGTGTCTTTCAGGAGATAACTAAGTAGCGCATGGAGTCACACTTAGAGCACCTCACGCTGAACATCTAAAACTAGCTTTTTGGAAGATTTTAGTTCTATCCCTTCGATGCGCGTGGTTGTTCCCGCCGCGCAAGGGGATATGGCGTGGAAATCTTCAACAGTTTTTATACTTGGATGTTTTTTATGTAATTTTTAAAACAATGTAATGTATTTGTATTAAACATTTCATGCGCAATGAAAATCTTACTTTGAATGTTTGCAATGGCCCGTGCTTAATTATCAATCCCCACTCGCGCGCGCCCGGCTGTTTCCGCCGCTCAGGGCCGGGTGTGACAGATTGGTATCAGAGCACTGGTTATAGCGAACTAGGAAAAGAAGTTTTAACCTAGACTATAACCGTTGGGGAATCGCATGAAATATTTTTCAAAGAAAATATTTTCAAAAGAAACTATACACACACTTAGGAACACGGGTCACACATTGTCTAGTGAATAAAGATAAAGAACATTATGTGCTCAGAGTACATGCGCTAAGTTTGATATATTTTCATTCTCTTTTAAAGCGAGAATGCCTCCAACCAGAGCCAAGGGAATTACCATGACACCCGAGGAACTCGCGGAAATAATCGCGCAGGCGAATGCGACACATGAGGCCAGCAAGGCCGAATCAAGTCAGGGTCGTCAGAACGAGACCCCAGAACCCGATTCAGGAGCCTTGGACAAAGGGTGCTCCTATAAGACATTTATGGCCTGTAGGCCTTGGCCATTCAAGGGTACCGAAGGGGCCATTGGGCTCTACAACTGGATTGACAAGATGGAGACAGTTCTCTCCATTAGCAGATGTAGTGAGAACCAGAAGGTTCTTTACGCGACATGCATGTTCCAAGAAGCAGCTTCGTCTTGGTGGAAACTTCAAGTGAAGACTTTGGGGCGAGAAGTTGCTCTTCACAAGACCTGGGAAGAACTGAAGGAAATGATGATGAGAAAGTTCTGCTCTCGCGCAGAAATCCAGAGTCTGCAGCAGGAATTCTGGAACCACACAATGGTAGGAACGGATATCGACGCCTACAACAACCGGTTCAACGAGCTTTGCCAGTTGGTACCAGACATGGCAAACACGGAGGAAAAGAAGATCGAGAGGTATATCTTTGGGTTACCTCCTGTTGTTAGGGTTTCCGCTCAACGCCGCAGCGCCTCCAACCTTTGATGAGGCGGGTAGCGCGGCCATCACCCTTACAAGGGATACGGTCCGTGCGGTATGTTGACTACGCGCGGAAACGAGCAGCGAACCTCTGACTCCAAGAGGAAATGAACTCTCACCACCGAGGGTCCGACTCCAAGCAGCCACCGTTCAAGAAGCAGGAAAGCGCAAGGGTTTACGCGATCCAAGCCGCGGAGCCATCAAGGAAAGGATACAGCGGGCCTTACCCATGGTGCAACAAATGCAAGTTTCACCACGAGGGTGAATGCGCGAGCGTCACGTGCGCCAAATGTGGCAGACCAGGGCACAAGACGATGAATTGCCGTGTCAGAGCTGGAGCGAGCGACAACTGCTACGCATGCGGGAAGCCAGGGCATTTTAGTCGGGATTGCCCGCAAAAGGGAAACCAAGCTCGCGGGAGAGCTTTTGTGATCGGCGCAGGCGAAGCTAAAGAAGAGCCGAATGTGGTAACCGGTACGTTTTTGCTTAACGGCCATTTTGCATCTGTCTTATTTGATACTGGCGCTGACCTAAGTTTTATATCTGCTGAGTTTAAAAACTCCCTAGGCCTAGCAACCAGTAGGCTAGACACGCCTTATACTATAGAACTAGCCAATGGTAGGCAGTTATGCGCGAACGAAAGAACTGAGCAATGTGTAATAGTCATGGGAGGTCACGGGTTCAACATTAACTTGTTGCCAATAGACTTGGGAAGTTTTGACATTGTGATAGTATGGATTGGTTAGTCGAGAACCACGCGGAAGTTATTTGCCATGAGAAGCAGGTTCGGGTCCCACTGTTGAACGGAGAAACCTTGGTGATTCAAGGGGAAAGAAGGGGAGTTGCGACGAAACTAATTTCGTGCCTAAAGGCGCGTAAGTGCCTAAGGAAAGGGGTGCTACGCCTTCCTGGCGCATGTCGTAGAAGAAAGGAGATGAGCGAAGAATTGAAGACTTACCAGTAGTGCGCGAATTTCCAGAAGTTTTTCCTGAAGATTTGCCGCGATTGCCGCAGCCGCGACAAGTAGAATTTCGTATTGATTTAGTCCCAGGAGCTGCGCCAGTAGCTCGAGCGCCTTATCGATTAGCTCCATCTGAGATGCAAGAGCTATCCAATCAGTTACAGGAACTATTGGATAAGGGTTTCATACGCCCAAGCTTTTCACCTTGGGGAGCTCCAGTACTGTTTGTTAAGAAGAAGGATGGTTCGTTCAGAATGTGTATTGACTACAGGGAGCTGAATAAGCTGACAGTCAAAAATCGGTACCCCTACCGAGGATTGACGACCTATTTGACCAGTTGCAAGGATCCAGTTATTATTCGAAGATAGATCTACGGTCCGGATACCACCAACTTAGGGTCCATGAGGAAGATGTGCCGAAAACAGCCTTCCGAACTAGATACGGCCATTATGAGTTCTTAGTGATGCCTTTCGGGCTAACTAATGCGCCGGCTGTATTCATGGATCTGATGAACCGCGTGTGCAAACCATACTTGGACAAGTTTGTGATTGTGTTATAGATGATATTCTGATTTACTCTCGACCAAGGCCGAGCATGAGCAACACCTGAGATTGATTTTGGAATTGTTGAGGAAAGAAAAGTTGTATGCGAAGTTTTCCAAATGTGAGTTTTGGCTTAGAGAAGTTCATTTCTCGGTCACGTTGTAAACGAGAAAGGAATACACGTTGATCCTTCCAAAGTCAAGGCCATCGAAAACTGGGAAGCGCCAAAAACCCCAACTGAGGTGAGGCAATTCCTAGGACTAGCTGGCTACTATCGACGCTTCATTGAGAACTTCTCCAAGATAGCTCTACCACTGACCGCGCTAACTCAGAAAGACAAGAAGTTTGTTTGGGGCGAAAATCAGGAAACAACATTTCAAATGTTGAAACAGAAGTTATGTAGTGCGCCAATTTTGTATCTGCCCGAGGGGACGGATGACATCGTCGTTTACTGCGACGCTTCACATCAGGGACTTGGATGTGTCCTTATGCAGCGAGACAAAGTCATAGCGTATGCCTCGCGCCAACTCAAGACCAATGAAAAGAACTACACAACGCATGATCTGGAACTTGGAGCGGTTGTCTTCGCGCTAAAGATTTGGCGCCATTACCTCTATGGTACAAAGTGTATAATTTTACGGATCACAAGAGCCTTCAACATATATTTGATCAAAAGGATTTAAACATGAGGCAACGAAGATGGGTGGAGTTGTTGAATGATTATGATTGTGAAATTAAGTACCACCCTGGAAAGGCGAAGTTGGTGGCAGACGCGCTAAGTAGGAAGGAGCGAATAAAAACGCTGCGAGTCAAGGCTCTAAGGTTGACCATTCACGCAGATCTCTCTACCCGCATCCGAGACGCTCAGCAAGAAGCCTTGAAACCAGAGTTTGCTAAAAACGAATCCCTTGGGGTATGATTAAGAGTTTGGAACTTAAAGAGAACGGCAATTTATATTTCGCTAACCGCATATGGGTCCCTCTCAAGGGAGGATTGCGCGAGCAAGTATTAAACGAAGCTCACAAGACACGGTATTCCGTACATCCTGGCGCAGACAAGATGTACCATGATGTTAAAGCGCTGTATTGGTGGCCCAATCTTAAAGGCGCCATCGCGACGTATGTCAGTAAGTGCCTGACGTGTTCAAAAGTAAAGGCTGAATATCAGAAGCCGTCGGGGTTACTTCAGCAGCCAGAAATTCCCATGTGGAAGTGGGAACAAATCTCTATGGACTTCATCACCAAACTGCCAAGGACACCTGGGGGTTATGACACGATCTGGGTTATTGTAGATCGGCTAACTAGTCAGCGCACTTCCTACCGATCAAGGAAACCGATAAGATGGAAAAGTTAGCCAGATTGTATATTCGAGAAGTAGTTTCAAAACATGGAGTCCCAGTGTCCATCATTTCTGATAGAGATAGTCGGTTCACATCAAGGTTTTGGAGATCGTACAAGGAGCTCTAGGTACTCGCCTTGATATGAGTACAGCTTATCATCCTCAAACGGATGGGCAAAGCGAGCGAACAATCCAGACATTGGAAGATATGCTACGCGCTGGTGCGCAATCGATTTCGGAGGTAGCTGGGATACTCATCTCCATTGGTTGAATTTTCTTACAACAACAGTTATCACACAAGCCTCAAGCTGCGCGTTTGAAGCTTTGTATGGCGCAAGTGTAGATCCCCACTGTGTTGGGCTGAAGTGGGTGACAAGCAAATGACTGGTCCAGAATTGATCCAAGAAACAACAGACAAGATTTTTCAGATAA